>NW_025421915.1:0-91977 GCF_011764305.1 Mustela putorius furo
TGTCTCTAGATTTTTTATCAGCGATGGCCGTGGAATGTTGGGGAGGCCTGATGGGCCTTGGACGAATCTTTCTCTCTGTGGATTTGGCACTATCCCAATTGTTTTTCGTCAATCTGTGGGATGGGAGGGTCCTTTCAAGTTTTTTACCTCAGGTGTCCAACCAAAAGAGGAATTCCAAAGAAGAGCCCTGGGGAAGAGTGAAGGGTCAACCCGAAATATGGTTAAAAATTGGGGCCTAGGGACATGTCAAGCCCATTAGGACATCTAATGGTCCAGCCACTGAGAGGACGTACTAGAGGACAGGACTCACGCTGAGGGTCACAATGTGTGTTTATGCCCTCGACGCACTCAAGAATGGGCGGGGCCTCACGGTGAGTGCTGGTTTCTCCTACAATGAACATTGGATAACATGATAACCACAAGGTTTCTTCCCATGGGTAAGGAAGAGTTCTGTTTTTTTCTGCATCACAGTCACCCCTGGGCAGTGATTAGAGGTAAGGTCTAGGTTCTGAAGCCTGAAAACTGAGGTAGGGAAGAGATGATGACCTAAGGCCATGGCGGGTCTGACGTGCTCAGTGTGCGGTGAGCAGTCTGGGTGTTGGTCACGAGGTCCGGGCTCAGGTTGTCAGACAGTGCATTAGTGCCCAGGTTAGACTATATATTTTGGGTGCATTCGAGTGCCGTGTAGGTTCTTATCTGAAGAACTCTTAAGGATATGAAGAATGAGCGAGTCTGAGGCGCGTGCTCAGGCTTTTGTCTCTAGATTTTGTATCAGCGATGGCCGTGGAATGTTGGGGAGGCCATGGACGAATCTTGCTCTCTGTGGATTTGGCCCGATTCCAATTGTTTTCCGTCAATCTGTGGGATGGGAGGACTCCTTTCAGGTTTGTTACCTCAGGTTTCCCACCAAAAGAGGAATTCCAAAGCAGAGCCCTGGGAAAGAGTGAAGGGACAACCCGAACTATGGTTAAAAATTGGGGCCTAGGGGAATGACAAGCCCAATATGCTGTCTCTCCATCCAGCAACAGAGACGCCTTACCTGAGGACTGGACTCAAGCTGAGGGTCACAATGCGTGTTTGTGACCAATGTGGCCCGCAAGCATGGGCGGGGCCTCATGGGCCACACTGATTTCAACTACACTGAACCTTGGACAACATGCCAAGCACAAGGTTTCTTGCCATGGGGAAAGAGTTCTGATTTCTGCATCATTTTCAAACCCGGGCCGTGATTGGAGATAAGGTCTAGGTTCTGAACCCTGAAAACCGGGTTTGAGAAGAGATGACGACCTAGGCCATGGCGGGTCCGATGTGCTCACTGTGCGGCCAGCTGTTTGTGTGGGGCCAGGAGGTCCAGTCTCAGGCAGTGTCAGAAAGGGCATTAGTGCCCAGGTCAGCCTATATATTTGGGGTGTAGCTGAATGGCGGGGCCGCGTTTTTTTCCACATTTAGGTTTTCTGGGTAGACCCAGAGGGCAACAATTTTCTTGTGGAGGGCAGGCAGAGTGCTGCATTGTAGTTTGGATTGCCAAACTGGAAGGCTTGTGGGCCAGTAGTCGGAGGACGGATTTCTGAGGACCCAAGCTAAGCCTAGGTTTCTGGGTGAGGATATGGCAGGCACAATCTACAGACCTGAATCGAGATCTCGTGCATCTGAAGTTAGGGCGAGGATCAGACGATCCCTCAGGTTGGACATTCTGTCCCTGATGGCCCCTTCTTGAAGGGGGCGGTGCATCACGAGGCCTTGGGTGTTTTCCCATGATGGGAGTTGTGAAAAGCTCCCAACTGCAATGATTCTTCTGCAGGACAATTGAGACCTGTTGTTGGCTCCAGGACAATGATTCTGAGCAGGGTTCTAAGGATGGATGGCTGTGTAACGCACCTCGCATTCCAATTGTCTCCAAGCAACAAGACAGGTTAGAACTGCTGGATCTGGGGGAGCAACTGTGGAGGCTGAGTTGAAATGGACACTCCCGTGGATGTGTCCTAATATGATTTTGTGTCTATGGAGACCTTGGAATGAAGCCTTGGGCCCTGAAGGGTTCTCCTAAAGACAGGCTTTCACACAGCTCCATCGTGCAAGTTTCCCATGTGTAGATGAGATTTGTTCTGATGGGTGAGTCAAGAAACAGCCATATGCTGTTATTGAAATCCAGGCCTCTGAGGAGAGATGCCTGGAAACCAAAGCAATGGATCCGATAGGTGCCTAGGGGCCTGTTCGTTCCTTTTTACCTCTGGGGACATCAGTCCGGTTCTGAGTGCCAGTAGGTGCTCAGTTGGGCCCAGATTTCCCCTGTTTGTCATGGGATTCCACAAATATTTGGATGGCCTCAGGGACTTTGGAGGTTTATCCTCTTAGCAGGGTTGGTGCCATTGGGAATGGGCACATACAATTCCCTTGGTGAGGGCAAGCACAGTCGTCAGGTTTGGCTCCAGGGGCCTGAGACTTTAGGGTGTGTAGGCCAGGGCTGTTTGTAAAGTTGTCTGAAAACACAAACTCGGCTTATGTTTCAGGTCATAGGTATGGCAGGACTGATCTACAGACCATGAGGAGAACACTTGGGGTTATGAAAAAAAGGGCGAGTGTGAGGCTCTTGCTCAAGTTTTTTGTCTCTGGATATCGTGTCATTCATGGTCGTGATATTTCCGGGTGACTTCATGGGAAATGGACGAGTCTTACTCTCTGGGGGTTTGGCCCCGTCCAAAGAGTTTGGGGTCATTCTGTGGGATGGAACAAGTCCGTTGTTCTGTTGTTGTTGATTTGTTTTGTTTTGTTTTTCAACCTCAGGTGTCCCAGCAAATGAGGGATTCCAGAGTAGAGCCCTGGGGAGGGGCGACTGGACAACCAGAAATCTCGTTAAAAATTGGGGCCTAGGGAAATGATAAGCCCATTAGGACATCTAATGGTCCAGCCAATGAGAGGATATACTAGAGGACAGGACTCACACTGAGGGTCACAATGCGTGTTTATGCCCTCGTCACACACAAGAATGGGCGGGGCCTTAGGGTGAATGTTGGTTTCCCCTACACTGAACGTTGGACTACAGGCCAACCACAAGGTTTCTTGCATGGGTAAGGAAGAGTTCTGATTTCTGCATCACAGTCACCCCTGGGCAGTGATTGGAGATAAGGTCTAGCTTCTCTAGCCTGAAAACTAATGTAGGGAAGTGATGATGACCTAAGGCCATGGCGGGTCTGATGTGCTCATTGTGCGGTCAGCTGTCTGGGTGTTGGTCACGAGGTCCGGCCTCAGGTTGTCAGAGTGCATTAGTGCCCAGGTTAGACTATTTATTTTGGGTGCATTCAAGTGCCGTGTAGGTTCTTATCTGAAGAAGTCTTCAGGATATGAAGAATGAGCGAGTCTGAGGCGCGTCTTCTGGCTTTTGTCTCTGGATTTTGTATCAGCGATGGCCGTGGAATGTTGGGGAGGCCTCATGGGCCATGGACGAATCTTGCTCTCTGTGGATTTGGCCCGATCCCAATTGTTTTCCGTCAATCTGTTGGATGGGAGGACTCCTTTCAGGTTTGTTATCTCAGGTATCCCACCAAAATTGGAATTCCAAAGCAGAGCCCTGGGGAAGAGTGAAAGGACATCCCGAACTATGGTTAAAAATTGGGGCCTAGTGGCATGACAAGCCCAATATGTTGTCTCTCCATCCAGCAACAGAGAGGCATTACCGGAGGACTGGACTCAGGCTGAGGGTAACAATGTGTGTTTGTGACCAATGTGGCCCGCAAGCATGGTCGGGACCTCATGGGCCACACTGGTTTCAACGACACTGGACCTTGGTCAACATGCCAAGCACAAGGCTTCTTGACATGGGGAAAGAGTTCTGATTTCTGCATCATTTTCAAACCCGGGCCGTGATTGGAGATAAGGTCTAGGTTCTGAACCCTGAAAACCGGGTTTGAGAAGAGATGACGACCTAAGGCCATGGCGGGTCCGATGTGCTCAGTGTGCGGCCAGATGCCTGGGTGGGTCCAGGAGGTCCAGACTCAGACTGTGTCAGAAAGGGAATTAGTGTCCATGTCAACATATATATTTGGGGTACAGCTGAATGGAGTGCCGCGTTTTTTTCTCATTTAGGGTTTCTGGGTATCCCCAAGGGCTATGTTTTTTTTCGTCTGTTGGGCAGGCAGTGTGCTGCATTGTAGTTCAGGATTGCCAAACTGGAGGGCTTGTGGGCCAGTTGTCTGAGGGCGGAATTCTGAGAACCCAAGCTAGGCCTTGTTTTCTGGGTGAGGATATGGCAGGCACAATCTACAGACCTGAATCGAGATCTCGTGCATCTGAAGTCAGGGCGAGGATCAGACGATCACTCAGGTTGGATATTCTGTCCCTGATGGCCCCTGCTTGAAGGGGGGGTGGTTCATGAGGTCATAGGCGTTTTCCCAAGATAGGAGTCTGAGAAACTCCCAACTGCAAAGATTCTTCTGCAGGACAACTGAGACCTCTTTGTTGGCTCCAGGACAAAGATTCCGAGCAGGGTTCTAAGGATGGATGGCTGGGTAGCCCACCTCGCATTCCAATTGTCTCCAAGCAACAAGACAGGTTAGATCGGCTGGATCTGGGGGAGCAACCGAGGAGGCTGAGTTGAAATGGACTCTCCCGTGGATATGTCCTAATATGATTTTGTGTCTATGGAGACTTTGGAATGACGCGGTGGCACTGGGGCCCTGAAGGGTTCTCCTAAAGAGAGGCTTTCACACAGCTCATGGTGCACGTTTCCCATGTGTAGAAGAGATTTGTTCAGATGGGTGAGTCAAGAAAAAGCCATATGCTGCTATTGAAATCCAGGCCTCTGAGGAGAGATGCCTGGAAACCAAAGCAATGGATCCGATAGGTGCCTTGGGGACTGTTCGTTCCTTTTTACCTCTGGGGACATCAGTCTACGTGTCTGAGTGCCAGTAGGTGCTCAGATCGGCCCAGATTGCCCTTGTTTGTCCTGGGAAGCCACAAATATTGGGATGGCCTCAGGGACTTTGGAGGTTTATCCTATTAATAGGGTTGTGGCCATTGGAATGGGAACACAGAATTCTCTTGGAGAGGGCAAGCACAGTCGTCAGGTTTGGCTCCAGGGGCCTGAGCCTGTAGGGTGTGTAGGCCAAGGTGTGTAGGCCAGGGCTGTTTGGACAGTTGTCTGAAAATACAAACTCGGCTTATGTTTCGGTTCATAGGTATGGCACGACTGATCTACAGACCATGAGTAGAACTCTTCGGGATATGAAAAAGGGTGAGTGTGAGGCTCTTGCTCAAGTTCTTGTCTCTGGATATCGTGTCACTCATGGTCGTGAAATTTCCGGGTGACTTCATGGGAAATGGAGGCGTCTTACTCTCTGGGGTTTGGCCCGTCCAAAGAGTTTGGGGTCATTCTGTGGGATGGAAGAAGTCCGTTGTTCTGTTGTTGTTGATTTGTTTTGTTTTGTTTTTCAACCTCAGGTGTCCCAGCAAATGAGGGATTCCAGAGTAGAGCCCTGGGAAGTGGAGACTGGACAACCAGAAATCTGGTTAAAAATTGGGGCCTAGGGACATGTCAAGCCCATTATGACCTCTAATGGTCCAGCCACTGAGAGGACGTACTAGACGACAGGACTCACGCTGAGGGTCACAATGCGTTTTTATGCCCTCTTCGATCTCGAGAAAGGGCGGGGCCTCAGGGTGAATGCTGGTTTCTCCTACACTGAACGTTGGACAACATGCCAACCACAAGGTTTCTTGTCATGGGTAAGGAAGAGTTCTGATTTCTGCATCACAGTCACCCCTGGGCAGTGATTGGAGATAAGGTCTAGGTGCTGAAGCCTGAAAACTGAGGTAGGGAAGAGATGATGACCTAAGGCCATGGCGGGTCTGATGTGCTCATTGTGCGGTCAGCTGTCTGGGTGTTGGTCACGAGGTTTGGGCTCCGGTTGTCAGGCAGTGCATTAGTGCCCAGGTTAGACTATGTATTTTGGGTGCATTCGAGTGCCGTGTAGGTTCTTATCTGAAGAACTCTTCAGGATATGAAGAATGAGCGACTCTGAGGCGCATGCTCAGGCTTTTGTCTCTGGATTTTGTATCAGCGATGGACGTGGAATGTTGGGGATGCCTCATGGGCCATGGACGAATCTTGCTCTCTGTGGACTTGGCCCGATCCCAATTGTTTTTCGTCAATCTGTGGGATGGGAGTACTCCTTTCAGGTTTGTTACCTCAGGTGTCCCACCAAAAGAGGAATTCCAAAGCAGAGCCCTGGGGAAGAGTGAAGGGAAAACGCGAACTATGATTAAAAATTGGGGCCTAGGGGCATGGCAAGCACAATATGCTGTCTCTCCATCCAGCCACTGAGAGGCCTTACCTGAGGATTGGGCTCAGGCTGAGGGTCAAAATGTGTGTTTGTGACCAATGTGGCCAGGAAGCATGGGCGGGGCTTCATGGGCCACACTGGTTTCAAGTACACTGAACCTTGTACAACATGCCAACCAAAAGGTTTCTTGCCATGGGGAAAGAGTTCTGATTTCTGCATCATTTTCAAACCCGGGCCGTGATTGGAGATAAGGTCTAGGTTCTAAAGCCTGAAAACCGAGGTTGAGAAGAGATGACGACCTAAGGCCATGGCGGGTCCGTTGTGCTCAGTGTGCGGCCAGCTGTCTGGGTGGGGCCAGGAGGTCCAGGATCAGGCTGTGTCAGAAAGGGTATTAGTGCCCAGGTCAGCCTATATATTTGGTGTACAGCTGAATGGCGTGCAGGTTGATCCTCATTTGGGGTTTCTGGGTAGCCCCAGAGGGCAATGTTTTTCTTCTGGAGGGCAGGCAGAGTGCTGCATTGTAGTCTGGATTGCCAAACTGGGGGGATTGTGCGTCAGTAGTCTGAGGACGGAAGTCTGAGAACCCAAGCTAGGCCTTGGATTCTGGGTCAGGATATGGCAGGCACAATCTCCAGACCTGAATCGAGATCTCGTGCAGCTGAAGTCAGGGCGAGTATCAGACGATCGCTCAGGTTGGACATTCTGTCCCTGATGGCCCCTTCTTGAAGGAGGGGGTGGAACAGGAGGCCATGGGTGTTTTCCCACGATGGGAGTTGTCAGAAGCTCCCAACTGCAAAGATTCTTCGGCAGGACAATTGTGACCTGTTGGTTAGCTCCAGGATAACGATTCCGAGCAGGGTTCTAAGGATGGATGTCTGGGTAGCCCACCTTGCATTCCAATTGTCTACAAGCAAGAAGACAGGTTAGATCTGCTGGATCTGGGGGAGCAACGGAGGAGGCTCAGTTGAAATGGACTCTCCCGTGGATGTGTCCTAATATGATTTTGCGTCTATGGAGACCTTGGAATGAAGCGGTGGCACTGGGGCCCTGAAGGGTTCTCCTAAAGAGAGGCTTTCACACAGCTCCATCGTGCAAGTTTCCCATGTGTAGATGAGATTTGTTCTGATGGGTGAGTCAAGAAACAGCCATATGCTGGTATTGAAATCCAGGCCTCTAAGGAGAGATGCCTGGAAGCTAAAGCAATGGATCCGATAGGTGCCTAGGGGCCTGTTCGTTCCTTTTTCCCTCTGGGGACATCAGTCTACGGGTCTGAGGGCCGGTAGGGGCTCAGATGGGCCCAGATTGCCCCTGTTTGTCCTGGGAAGCCACAAATATTGGGATGGCCTCAGGGACTTTGGAGGTTTTTCCTATAGTAGTAGGGTTGTGGCCAGAAAGGACACCTCACATCACACAGAATGTACCCAAACTCTTGGGATTGGAACAAATCCTCAGAGAAGGAAAGCCGTCCACAACCCATGAGGCCACGCCAGCATTCGACCCACATTGTTGACACAAATCCAGAGACAAAACCTGAGCAAGCACCTCAAACTCACCCTTTTTCATATCCCGAAGTGTTTTCACGGTCTGTATATTGGGCGTGCCATACCTATGTCCCCAATCCTAAGCGGAATTTGTGTTTTCAGACTTCTGTCCCCACAGGCCTGGCCACACACCCACAAGGCTGGGCCCCTAGAGCCAAACTCAGAACTTTGCCTACCCTCTCCAGGGGATCTGCCCATTCCATTGTCCACAACCCTATATATTAGGAGAAACTCCAAAATCCCGAGGCCATTCCCAATATTAAAGGCTGCCCAGGACAAACAGGGGCGATCTGACACAAGCCGAGCAACTACCTCCCCTCAGATCCATAGACTCGTATCCCCAGGAAAGAGATCGAACCGGACAGGCACCTAGGCCCTAATCATATCCATTGCTTTTGTTTCCAGGCATCTCTCCTCAGAGGCCTGGTTTCCAATACCAGCATATGGGAGATTCCTTAGGCACTCATCAAAATAATTCTCTTCTCTACATAGGAAACGTACTCTTTAGAGCTCCATCAAAACCTACGGTTATGAATATCCCTCAAGGCCCCGGATCAAGCACCCCATTCCAAGGTCTCCATGGACACAAATGCACATTATGACCCATCCTCAACTCACCCATTTCAACACACCCGCCTCGGTTACTCCCCTAGATCCAGCAGATCGAACTTGCCTTGGCGCTATGAGACACGTGGAATGGGAGGCAGGCTGCCCAGGCATCCATCCTTAGAATCTGCTCTGGATAACTTCCTTATGGGATGTCCTGGAGCCATCCAGCAGGTCTCGACTGTCCCACGGAAGGAATCATTGCGGTTTGGAGCATCTCACAATTCCCATCGTGGGAAAACCTCCATGGCCTCGTGACACCCTCCCCTTCATGAAGGGGCCGTCATGGACAGAAACTCCAACCTGAGCCAACGTCTGATCCTAGCTCTGTCTTCAGGTACACGGGATCTCGAATCATCTCTGCAGAGGGTTCCTGCCGTCCCCTCACCCCGAAATCTAAGTCTGGCTTGTGTTCTCAGAATTTTTTCCTCACACTCCTGGTCCACAAGCCTTCCAGTTTGGGAATTCTGGAGCCACTATGTGGCACTGTGTCTTCCTTCCAGAAGAAAAACGTTGCCCTCTGGGGCTACCCAGTAACCACAAATGAGTACCAACCTGCACGAAACTCGACTGCACCCCAATGATAAAGTCTAGCCTGGGCACTAATTCCCTGTCTGCCACAGCCTGAGCCTGCACCTCCCAACCCACACTCAACAGCTGGCCGAACATTGAGTACATCAGTCACACCATGGCCTTAGGTCTTCATCTCTTCCCAACCTAAGTTTTCAGGCTTCAGATCCTAGACCTTAAATCCAATCACAGTCCAGGAGTGAAAGTGTTGCAGAAATTAGAACTCCTTCTTCCCCATGGCCAGAAAACTTGTGGTTGCCATACTGTGCAACGTTCAGTGTAGGAGAAACCAGCATGGTACATTAGGCCACGCCCTGACTTGAGGGGCTCCTTGGGCACAAAAACACATTGTGAAACTCAATGTGAGCCTGATGCTCAAGGAAGGCCTCTCAGTGTCTGGACCAAGAGCCCACATATGGGGCTTGCCATGTTCTTAGGTCCCAATGTTAACCAGAGTTCTTGTTCTCCAGTCGCCCATCCCCAGGACTCTGCTGTGGAATCCCTCTTTTGGTGGACCACCTGAGGTAAAAAAAAAAAAAAAAAAAAAAAACCGAAACGCCTCCTCCCTTCCTACAGAATGACCCCAAAATCTTGGGATTGGGTCAAATCCCCAGAAAGGGAGCCTCATCGATGGCCCATGAGGACACCCAGACATTCCATGGCAATCGGTGACACATATCCAGAAAAAAATAAGCATGAGCAAGCACCTCACTTTCGCCCTTTGTTCATATCCTGAAGAGTTCTCCTCACGGTCTATATATCGGGCCGGCCATACCTACAGACCCAAACCTAAGTGGAGTTTGTGTTTTCAGACTTTTGTTCAAATAGCCCTGGACCACACACGCTCCACACTTGGGTCCCTGGAGCCACACCTCAGGACTGTGCTTCCCTTTCAAGAGAATTCTTCCCATTCCATTGGCCACAACCTTGCAAATTAGGAAAAACCTCCAAAGTTACCGAGGCCATCCCAATAGTGTAGGCCGCCCAGGACAAACAGGTGTGATCTCAAACCAGCTGAGCAACTACCTCCACTCAGACAAAAGATGTCCCCAGAGAAGAATCTTGAACCGGACAGGCTCCTAGGCCCTAATCAGATCCATTGCTTTGATTTCCAGGCATCTCTCCTCAGAGGCCTCATTTCCAATACCAGCAAATGGTGGTTTCCTGAGGCACCAATAAGAACAAATCTCGTCTCCCCTTGGAAAACTTGCTCATTGGAGCTTTGTTATCACCTCTGGTTAGGAGAATCCTTCAGGGCCCTGGTGCCACTGCCCCATACCAAGGTCTCAATGGACTCAAACCAACATTAGGACCATCCTCAGGAAAGTCCATTCCAACTCAGCCCCCTCTGATGCTACCCCAAGCCAGCAGATCAAACGTTTCTTGTTGCTAGGAGACAATTGGAATTGAGGCTGTCTGCCCAGGCATACTTAGAACCCTGTTCTGGAAAAATACCTTATGAGACGTCCTGGAGCCATCCAACAAATCTTAATTGTCCCACAGAAGGAATCCTTGCGGTTTGGAGCATCTCACAACTCTAATAGTGGGAAAACCCCCATGGCCTCATAATGCCCACCCCCTTCATGAAGGGGCCAACATGGACAGAAACTCCAACCTGAGCCAAAGTCTGATCCTCGACCTGACTTCAGACTCATGAGATCGCAATTCATCTCTGCAGAGTGTGCCTGCCATGTCCATTCCCCGAAACCTAAGCCTAGCTTGTGTTCTCAGACTTCCGTCCTCACTCTACTGGCCCACAAGCCCTCCAGTTTGGGAATTCCGAAGCCACAATGCAGCACTCTGCCTGCCCTCCAGAAGAAAAACTTGGCCCTATACTGCTAATAAGAAACACCAAATGATTATCTAATGCATGCCACTCGACTGTAAAGCAATTATACAGCCTACCCTGAATACTAATGCCCTGTCTGGCACAGCCTGAGACAAGACATCCCAAACGACACCTAGACAGCTGGCTTCAACCTGGACACAAGGGACCCGCTATGGCTGTAGTTCGTCATCTCTTCCCAACCTCGGTTTTCAGTCTTCAGAACCTAGACCTTATCTCCAATCACTGCACAGGAGTGACTGTGATGCAGAAATCAGAACTCTTCCTCACCCTTGGCAAGAAACCTTGTCGTTGGCATGTTGTCCAACGTTCAGTGTAGGAGAAACCAGCATTCACCCTAAGGCCCCGCCCTTACTTGAGTGCGACAAGGGCATAAACACGCATTGTGAAACTCAGCGTGAGTCCTGTCTTCTAGTACGTCCTCTCAGTGGCTGGACCATTAGATGTAATAATGGGCTTGACATGTCCCTAGGCCCCAATTTTTAACCAGATTTCTGGTTGTCCAGTCACCCCTCCCCAAGGCTCTACTCTGGAATCCCCCAATTTGTGGGACACCTTAGTTGAAAAACAAAACAAAACAAATCAACAACAGAACACCGGACTTCTTCCATCCCACAGAATGACCCCAAACTCTTTGGTCGGGGCCAAACCCCCAGAGAGTAAGACTCGTCCATTTCCCATGAACTCACCCGGAAATTTCACGACCATGTGTGACACGATATTCACAGACAAAGACTTGAGCAAGGGACTCACACTCGCCCTTTTTTCATATCCCGAAGAGTTCTCCTGATGGTCTGTAGATCAGTCCTGCCATACCTATGACCCGAAACATAAGCCGAGTTTGTGTTTTCAGAAATATGTACAAACAGCCCTGGCCTACACACCCTAGAGGCTCAGGCCCCTGGAGCCAAACCTGACGACTTTGGCTTGCCCTCTCCAAGGGAATTTTATGTGCCCATTCCAATGGCCACAACCCTACTAATAGGATAAACTTCCAAAATCCCTGAGGGCATCCCAATATTTGCGGCTTCCCAGGACAAACAGGGGCAATCTGGACCCATCTGAGGGCCTACCGTCACTCAGACCCGTAGACTGATGTCCCCAGAAGTAAAAAGGTACAAACAGGCCCCTAGACACCTATCGGATCCATTGATTTGGTTTCCAGGTATCTCTCCTCAGAGGCCTGGATTTCAATAACAGCATATGGCTGTTTCTTGACTCACCCATCAGAACAAATCTCATCTACACATGGGAAACTTGCACGATGGAGCTGTGTGAAGCCTCTATTTAGGAGAACCCTTCAGGGCCACAGTGCCACCGCTTCATTCCAAGGTCTCCATAGACACAAAATCATATTAGGACACATCCACGGGAGAGTCCATCTCAACTCATCCTCTTCGGTTGCTCCACCAGATCCAGCAGATCTAACCTGTCTTGTTGCTTGGAGACAATTGGAATGCGAGGTGGGCTACCCAGCCATCCATCCTTAGAACCCTGCTTGCAATTGTTGTCCTGGAGCCAACCAACAGGTCTCAATTGTCCTGCAGAAGAATCTTTGCAGTTGCGAGCTTCTCACAACTCCCATCGTGGGAAAACCCTCAAGGCCTCGTGATCCACCCCCCCCCTTCAAAAAGGGGCCATCTGGGACAGAATGTCCAACCTGAGCGATCGTCTGATCCTCGCCCTGACTTCAGATGCACGAGATCTCGATTCAGGTCTGTAGATTTTGCCTGCCATATCCTCACCCAGAAACCTAGGCCTAGCTTGGTTTCTCAGACTTCCAACCTCTGACTACTGGCCCATAAGCCCTCCAGTTTGGCAATCCAGAACTAATAATGCAGCAGTCTCCCTGACCTCCAGAAGCAAAACATTGCCTTCTGGGGCACCCAGAAACCCCAAATGTGGATCAACCTGCACGCCATTCGGCTGTACCCCAAATATATAGGCTGACCTGGGCACTAATGCCCTTTCTGACACAGCCTGAGCCTGGACCACCTGGCCCCACCCAGACAGCTGGCCGCACACTGAGCACATCGGACCCGTCATGGCCTTAGTTCGTCATCTCTTCTCAACCTCGGTTTTCAGGCTTCAGAACCTAGACCTTATCTCCAATCACGGCCCAGGTTTGAAAATGATGCAGAAATCAGAACTCATTCCGCATGGGAAGAAACCTTTTGGTTGTCATGTTGTCCAAGGTTCAGTGTAGTTGAAACCAGTGTGGCACATGTGGCCCCACCCATGCTTGCGGTCCACATTGGTCACAAACACACTTTGTGACCCTCAGCCTGAGCCCAGTTCAGGTAAGGCCTCTCAGTGGCTGGATGGAGAGACAGCATATTGGGCCTGCCATGCCCCTAGGCCCCAATTTTCAACCGTAGTTCGGGTTGTCCCTTCACTCTTCCCCTGGTCTCTGCTTTGGAATTCCTCTTTTGGTGGGACACCTGAGGTAACAAACCTGAAAGGAGTCCTCCCATTCCACAGATTGACTAAAAACAATTGGCCCGGGCCAAATCCACATAGAGCAAGACTCGTCCATGGCCCATGAGGCCTCCCCAACATTCCAAGCCCATCGCTGATACAAAATCCAGAGACAAAAGCCTGAGCACGTGCCTCAGACTCGCTCATTCTTCATATCCTGAAGAGTTCTTCAGATAAGAAGCTACACGGCACTCGAAGGCACCCAACATATATAGTCTAACCTGGGCACTAATGCACTGTCTGACAACCAGAGCCCGGACCTCGTGACCAACACCCAGACAGCTGACCGCACACTGAGCACATCAGACACGCCATGGCTTTAGTTCATCATCTCTTCCCTACTTCAGTTTTCATGCTTCAGAACCTAGACCTTATCTCCAATCACTGCCCAGGGTGACTGTGATGCAGAAATCAGAACTCTTCCTTACCCATGGCAAAAATCCTTTAGGTTGGCATGTTGTCCTACGTTCACTGTAGGAGAAACCAGCATTCACCATGAGGCCCCGCCCATTCTTGAGTGCGACGAGGGCATAAACACGCATTGTGACCCTCAGCGTGAGTCCTGGCCTCTAGTACGTCCTCTCAGTGGCTGGACCATTAGATGTCATAATGCGCTTGACATGTCCCTAGGCCCCAATTTTTAACCAGATTTCTGGTTGTCCAGTCGCCCCTCCCTAGGGCTCTACTCTGGAATCCCTCATTTGGTGCGACACCTGAGGTTGAAAAACAAAACAAAACAAATCAACAACAACAAAACAACGGACTTCTTCCATCCCACAGAATGACCTCAAACTCTTTGGATGGGGCCAAAACCCCAGAGAGTAAGACTCGTCCATTTCCCATGAAGTCACCCGGAAATTTCACGACCATGAGTGACACGATATCCAGAGACAAATACTTGAGCAAGAGCCTCACACTCGCCCTTTTTTCATATCCCGAAGTGTTCTCTCATGGTCTGTAGATCAGTCCTGCCATACCTATGACCCGAAACATAAGCCGAGTTTGTGTTTTCAGACAACTGTCCAAACAGCCCTGGCCTACACACCCTAGAGGCTCAGGCCCCTAGTGCCAAAGATGAAGACTGTGCTTGCCCTCTCCAAGGGAATTGTATGTGCCCATTCAAATGGCCACATCCCTACTAATAGGATAAACCTCCAAAGTCCCTGAGGCCATCCCTATATTTGGGGCTTCCCAGGACAAACAGGGGAAATCTGGGCCCATCTTAGCACCTACTGGCACTCAGACCCTTAGACTGATGTCCCGAGAGGTAAAAAGGAACGAACAGGCCCATAGTCACCTATCGGATCCATTGCTTTGGTTTCCAGGCATCTCTCCTTAGAGATCCTTAGAACCCTCAGCATCCTGCTCTTGCGTCGTTCCTTATGGGACATACTTGAGCCATCCAACAGGTCTTGAATGTCCCACAGGAGTCCTTGTGCATGGACCACCTCACAACTCATATCATGGAAAGCTTCCAAGGTCACATGATGCCCCCAATCTTCATGAAGGCGGATCATGGAAAGAAACTCCAATCTGAGCCAACGGCTGATCTTCGCCTTGACTTCTGATGCACGAGATCGTGATTAAGCTCTTCAGAGTGTACATGCTGTGCCCTCACCCCAAACCTAAGCATAGCTAGTCTTCTCAGACTTCCGTCCTCACTCTCCTGGACCACACGCCCTCCATTTTGGGATTTCCGATCACACAGTGCTGCACTCTGCCTGCCCTCTAGAAGAAAAACGTTGCCCTATGGGTCTACCCAGAAACCTCAAATGAGGATAAACCTGCATGCCACTCAACTGTACACCAATTATATAGTCTAGCCTGTGCACTAATGCCCTGTCTGACACAACCTGAGGCCTGAATTCCCAAACGACACCCAGAAAGCTTGCCGTACACTGAGAACATCTGAACCGCCATGGCCTTAGGTTGCCATCTCTTTCCAACCTGGTTTTCAGGCTACAGAAACCTAGACCTTATCTCTACTCATTTCCCATGGGTGAACGTGATGCAGAAATCATAACTCCTCCTTCCCTCTCGCCAGAATCTTGTGGTTGGCATCTTATCCAAAGTTCAGTGTAGGACCCTTATGGGGCCTACAGTAGTAGTAGTGGGGCCCCTGAGGGTAGTGTAGGGTCCCTGAGGCCCTGCCCAAGCTTCAGAGCTGCGGTGGGCACAAACACACATTGGGACCCTCAGTTTGAGCCCCGTCCTCAAGTAAAGCCTCTCAGTGGCTGGACCATGAGCCCGCATATGGGGCCTGCCATGCCCCAAGTCACCCAATCTTAACCAGAGGTAGAGACATCTAGTCACCCCTACTCAGGGCTCTGCTCTGGAATCCCTCTTTGGTGGGACATTTGAGGTAAGTAAACACAGAAAGGAATCCTCCCACCCACAGAATGACCCCAATCACTTGGGATCAGGCCATCCCCAGAGAGAAAGACTCCTCCATGGCCCATGAGGCCAGCCCGACATTCCACGGCCACTATTGACACAAAATCCAGAGACATAAGCCTCACCCTTAGGTCATAGCCCAAAAATTTCTCCTCATAGTCTGTATATCAGGCCTGCCATACCTACGTCCCCAAACCGTGTTTTCAGACTTCTATCCTGATATCCCTGTCCCACACACCCTCCAGGCTGAGGCCCCTGGAGCCACACCTCAGGACTGTGCCTGCCCTCTCCAAGGAAATTCTTCCCATTCCATTGGCCACAACCCTACAGATTAGGAGAAACCTCCAAAGTCCCAGAGGCCATTCCAATAGTGTAGGCCGCCCAGTACAAAGAGGGGTGATCTGTCACAAGCTGAGCAACGACCTCAACTCACCCGTAGACAGATATCCCAAGAGAAAGGTATTAAACTGGACAGGCCCCTAGAACGTAATTGGTTCCATTGCTTTTGTTTCTAAGCATCTCTCCTCAGAGGCCTGTTTTCCAATACCAGCATATGGGGGATTCCAGAGATACCAATCAGAACAAATCTTGTCTCCACATGGGAAACTTATCCTTTGGAGCTCTGTAAAAACCTCCAGTTAGGAGAAAGCTTCAGGTAACCGGAGCCACCGCCCTACTCCAAGGTCTCCATGGACACAAACCCGCATTATGACCATTCGGCAGGAGAGTACATTTCATCTCAGCCCCGTTGATTACTCCCCCAGAGCCAGAATATCAAACCTGCCTTGTCGCTAGGAGACAACTGGAATGCAAAGCAGACTCTCTAGGCATCCATCGTTGGAATCCTGCTCTGGCGCCGTTCCATATGGGATGTCCTGGGAGCCTTCCAACAGGTCTTGACTGTCCTGCAGAAGGAATCCTTGCAGATTGGAACATCTCACAACTCCTATCGTGGGAAAACCTACATGGCCTCATGAGATGCTCCCCTTTATAAAGGGGCCATCATGGACAGAAACTCCAACCTGAGCCAACTTCTGATCCATTGCTTTGGTTTCTATGTATCTCTCCTCAGAGGCCTGGTTTCCAATATCAGAATATGGGGGTTTCCCAAGGAAACAATCAGAACAGATCTCATCTCCACATGAGATACTTGCTCTTTGGAGCTGTGTCAATACCTCAGATTAGGAGGATCCTTCAGGGCGCTGGCACCATGGACCAATTCCAAGGTCTCCAAGGACACAAACTTACATTATGTTTCATCCTCAGGAGAGTCCATTTCAATCAGCCCCCTCGGCTGCTCACCCAGAGCCAGCAGATCAAACCTGCCTTGTCACTAGGAGACAGTTGGGATGCGAGGTGGGCTGTCCAGGCATCCATCCTTAGAACCCTGCTCTGGAGAATTTCTTTATGGGACGTCTTGAATCCAACCAACCTGTCTTGACTGTCTCGTAGAATGAATCTTTGTGGTTTGAAGCATAACACAATCCCACTGTGAGAAAACCTCCATTTCCTCATGATGCCCCACACCTTCATAAATGGGCCATCATGGACAGAAACTCCATCCTAAGCCAAAGTCTGATCCGCGCCCTGAATTCAGAAGCACGAGATCTCGATTCAGCACTTGAGAGTGTGCCTGCTGTGCCCTCGCCCCGAAACCTAAGCCTAAGTTGTGTTCTCAGACTTCCGTCTTCACAATCCTGGCCACACCCCTCCAGTTTGGCAATTCTGGAGACACAATGCAGCACTCTTCCTGCCCACCAGAAAAAAAAACGTTGCCTTATGGAGCTACCTAGAAACCCGATTGAGGATCAACTGAACGCCACTTGACAGCACCCCAAATATACAGTCTACCCTGTCTAATGCCCTGTCTGACACAGCATGAGCCCACACCTCCAGACCTACGTTCAACAGCAGGCCACACACTGAGCTCATTGTACCCATCAGGTCCTTAGGTCTTCATCTCATCCCAACCTCGGTTTTCGGGTTTCAGAACCTAGACCTAAACTCCAATCACTGTCCAGGGGTGAACGTGATGCAGAAATCACAACTCTTCCTTCGCCATGGCCGGAAACCTTGTGGTTGGCATATTCTCCAACGTTCAGTGTAGGAGAATCCAGCGTGGCCCATGAGGCCCTTCCCATGCTTGAGGGCCTTGTTGGGCACAAATAGGCATTGTGACCCTCAGCAGGAGCCCTGTCCTAAAGGAAGACCTCTCAGTGTCTGAATCAAGAGCCCACATATTGGACTTGTCATGCCCCTAGGCCCCCAAACTTAAACAGAGTTGGGGTGATCCAGTTGTCCCTACCAAGTACTCTGCTCTGGAATCCCTCTTTTATTGGCACACATGAGGTACATAAAATAAAATAAAAATACAGAAAGGACACCTCCCATCCCACAGAATGTACCCAAACTCTTAGGATTGGGTCAAATCCTCAGAGAAGAAAAGCCGTCCACAACGCATGAGGACACGCCAGCATTCGACCCACATTGTTGACACAAATCCAGAGACAAAACGTGAGCAAGCACCTCAAACTCACCCTTTTTCATATCCCGAAGTGTTATCACGGTCTGTAGATTGGGCGTGCCATACCTATGTCCCCAATCCTAAGCGGAATTTGTGTTTTCAGACTTCTTTCCCCACAGGCCTGGCCCACACACCCTCAAGGCTGGGCCCCTAGAGCCAAACTCAGGACTGTGCCTGCCCTCTCCAGTGGATTTCTGCCCATTCCATTGGCCACAACCCTATAGATTAGGAGAAACTCCAAAATCCCGAGGCCATTCCCAATATTATAGGCTGCCCAGGACAAACAGGGGCGATCTGACACAAGCCGAACAACTACCTCCCCTCACATCCATAGATACTTATCCCCAGGAAAGAGATGGAATCGGACAGGCACCTAGGCCCTAATCATATCCATTGCCTTTGTTTCCAGGCATCTCTCCTCAGAGGCCTGGTTTCCAATACCAGCATATGGGAGATTCCTCAGGCACTCATGAAAACAATTCTCTTCTCTACATAGGAAACGTACTCTTTAGAGCTCCATCAAAACCTCCGGTTATGAACATCCCTCAAGGCCCCGGATCAAGCACCCCATTCCAAGGTCTCCATGGACACAAATGCACATTATGACCCATCCTCAACTCACCCATTTCAACACACCCGCCTCGGTTACTCCCCTAGATCCAGCAGATCGAACTTGCCTTGGCGCTATGAGACACGTGGAATGGGAGGCAGGCTGCCCAGGCATCCATCCTTAGAACCCTGCTCTGGATAACTTCCTTATGGGATGTCCAGGAGCCATCCAGCAGGTCTCAACTGTCCCACGGAAGGAATCATTGCGGTTTGGAGCATCTCAAAATTCCCATCGTGGGAAAACCTCCATGGCCTCGTGACACCCTCCCCTTCATGAAGGGGCCGTCATGGACAGAAACTCCAACCTAAGCCAACGTCTGATCCTAGCTCTGTCTTCAGGTACACGGGATCTCGAATCATCTCTGCAGAGGGTTCCTGCCGTCCCCTCACCCCGAAATCGAAGTCTGGCTTGTGTTCTCAGAATTTTTTCCTCACACTCCTGGCCCACAAGCCTTCCAGTTTGGGAATTCTGGAGCCACTATGTGGCACTGTGTCTTCCTTCCCGAAGAAAGACGTTGTCCTCTGGGGCTACCCAGTAACCACAAATGAGTACCAACCTGTACGAAACTCGACTGCACCCCAATGATACGGTCTAGCCTGGCCACTAATTCCCTGTCTGCCACAGCCGGAGCCTGCACCTCCCAACCCACACTCAACAGCTGGCCGAACACTGAGCACATCAGTCACACCATGGCCTTAGGTCTTCATCTCTTCCCAACCTCAGTTTTCATGCTTCAGAACCTAGACCTTAAATCCAATCACAGTCCAGGAGTGAAAGTGTTGCAGAAATTAGAACTCCTTCTTCCCCATGGCCAGAAAACTTGTGGTTGCCATATTGTGCAACGTTCAGTGTAGGAGAAACCAGCACGGTACATTAGGCCACGCCCTGACTTGAGGGGCTCCTTGGGCACAAAAACACATTGTGAAACTCAATGTGAGCCCTATGCTCAAGGAAGGCCACTCAGTGTCTGGACCAAGAGCCCACATATGGGGCTTGCCATGTTCTTAGGTCCCAATGTTAACCAGAGTTCTGGTTGTCCAGTCGCCCCTCCCCAGGACTCTGCTGTGGAATCCGTCTTTTGGCGGTCCACCTGAGTTAAAAAAAAAAAAAAAAAAAACAGAAAGGCCTCTTCCCTTCCCACAGAATGACCCCAAACTCTTGGGATTGGGTCAAATCCCCAGAAAGGGAGCCTCATCGATTGCCCATGAGGACACCCTGACATTCCATGGCAATCGGTGACACATATCCAGAAAAAAATAAGCATGAGCAAGCACCTCACTTTCGCCCTTTGTTCATATCCCGAAGAGTTCTCCTCACAGTCTATATATCGGGCCGGCCATACTTACAGACCCAAACCCAAGTGGAGTTTGTGTTTTCAGACTTTTGTCCAAATAGCCCTGGACCACACATGCTCCACACTTGGGTCCCTGGAGCCACACCTCAGGACTGTGCTTCCCTTTCAAGAGAATTCTTCCCATTCCATTGGCCACAACCTTGCAAATTAGGAAAAACCTCCAAAGTTACCGAGGCCATCCCAATAGTGTAGGCCGCCCAGGACAAACAAGTGTGATCTCAAACCAGCTGAGCAACTACCTCCACTCAGACAAAAGATGTCCCCAGAGAAGAATATTGAACCGGACAGGCCCCTAGGCCCTAATCAGATCCATTGCTTTGGTTTCCAGGCATCTCTCCTCAGAGGCCTCATTTACAATACCAGCAAATGGTGGTTTTCTGAGGCACCAATAAGAACAAATCTCGTCTCCCCATGGAAAACTTGCTCATTGGAGCTTTGTTATAAACTCTGGTTAGGAGAATCCTTCAGGGCCATGGTGCCACTGCCCCATAACAAGGTCTCAATGGACTCAAACCAACATTAAGACTATCCTCAGGAAAGTCCATTTCAACTCATTTAAGACCATCCTCAAGAAAGTCCATTCCAACTCAGCCCCCTCTGATGCTACCCCAAGCCAGGGGATCAAACGTTTCTTGTTGCTAGGAGACAATTGGAATTGAGGCTGTCTGCCCAGGCATCCATACTTAGAACCCTGTTCTGGAAAAATACCTTATGAGACTTCCTGGAGCCATCCAACAAATCTTAATTGTCCCACAGAAGAATCCTTGCAGTTTGGAGCATCTCACAACTCTAATAGTGGGAAAACCCCCATGGCCTCATAATGGACAGAAACTCCATCGTGAGCCAAAGTCTGATCCTCGACCTGACTTCAGACTCCTGAGATCTCAATTCAGCTCTGCAGAGTGTGCCTGCCATGTCCATTCCCGAAACCTAAGCCTAGCTTGCTCTCAGACTTCCGTCCTCACTCTCCTGGCCCACAAGCCCTCCAGTTTGGGAATGCCGAAGCCACAATGCAGCACTCTGCCTGTCCTCCAGAAGAAAAACTTTGCCCTATGCTGCTAATAAGAAACCCCAAATGATTATCGAATGCATGCCACTCGACTGTAAAGCAATTATACAGCCTACCCTGAATACTAATGCCCTGTCTGGCACAGCCTGAGACAAGACATCCCAAACGACACCTAGACAGCTGGCTCCAACCTGGATACAAGGGACCCACTATGGCTGTAGTTCGTCATCTCTTCCCAACCTCGGTTTTCAGGCTTCTGAACCTAGACCTTATCTCCAATCACTGCCCAGGGCTGAACGTGATGCAGAAATTAGAATTCCTCCTTCCCCATGGCCAGAAATCTTGTGGTTGGCATGTTGTCCAACGTTCAATGTGGGAAAACCTGCATTGTCGGAAAGGCCACGCCAGTGCTTGAGGGCCGCCTAGGGCACAGACATGCATTGTGACCTGTAGCGTGAGTCCCGTATTAAAGTAACGCCTCTCAGTGGCTGGACCAAGATCCTGCCTATGGGGCTTGTCATATCCATAGGCCCCCAGGCTTAACCAGAGAGCGAGTATTCCAGTTGTCAGTACCCACTGCTATGCTCCAGAATCCCTCTACTGGGGGGACACATGAAGCAGAAAACAGGACTCTTCCCTTCCCACAGAATGACCCCAAACTCTTGGGGGCTGGACAAACTACCAGAGAGGGAGACTTCTACGACCCATGAGGCAACTCCTACATTAAACGGCCATTGTGGACAAAATATCCAGAGACAAAAAACTGAGCGACTGCCTCCCTCTCACCCTTCTTTCATATCCAGAGGAGCTCCCCTCACGGACTGTAGATCAGGCCTGCCATAACCTCGGCCCCAAACCTGAGCTGAGTTTGGGTTTTTGGATGTCTGTCTGCACAGCCGTGGCCCACACCACCTCCAGGCTGGGGTCTCTGGAGCCACACCACAGAACTGGGCCTGCTCTCTCCTAAGAAACTGCCCGTTCCATTGGCCACAACTCTACAAAATAGTAGAAACCTCAAGGTCCCCAAGGACATCCCACTACCGCAAGCCGCACTGGATAAACAGGGGCATTATGACACCAGCTGAGCAACTACTACCTCCATGCAGACACACAGACTGATATCCGCAGAGACAGAAGATTGAACCAGACAGGCCCCTAGGCCCTATTTTGAACTCTGGCTTTGGTGTCCAGGTATCACTCCTCAGAGGCCTGGGTTCGAAGACCAGCATATGGGGCTATCCTGAGGCACCAGACAGAACACCTCTCATCTCCACACGGAAAGCTTCCTTGTTGGAGTTGTGTCAAACCCTTCGGGTTGGAGAATCCTGCAGAGTCCCTTAGCTACTGCCACATTCCAAGGTCTCCATGGCCACCAACCCACGTTATGACTCATCCTCAGGAAAGTCCATTTAAACTCAGCCTTCTGGGTAGCTCACCCAAGAGCCCGCAGATTGAGCGTGCCTTGTCTCGACCAGGCAATGGGAAGGTGAGTTGGCGTTTCTCGGCATCCATGCTTAGGCCCCTGCTCTCGAGTCTTTCTGTACGGGGCATCCTGGAACCATCCAATAGTACTCGACTGTCCTGAAGAAGGAAACTTTGAAGTTTGGAGCAGCTCACAACTCCCAGCGTAGGGAAACCTCCCTGGCCTCATGACGCCCCCACCCCCTTCAGGAAGGGGCCGTCATGGACACAAACTCCAGCTTGAGGCAACATCTGATACTCGCCCTGACCTCAGATGCAGGAGATCTCGATTCAGCCTCTGCACAGTGGGCCCAAACCTCGTGCTACCTTGTGTTTTCAGACTTCCTTCCTCACACACCTGGCAAACATGTCCTCAAGACTTGGAATTCTGGAACCCAAATGCAGCCTTATGCTGGCCCTGCAGTAGAAAAACGTTGCTCCATGGGGATCTCCATAAACCCCAAATGAGGATCAACCTGCTCGGTTCTCGACCTCACCCCAATTGGATTGTTCGGGTTGTCCATTCATCCCTCCCCAGAGCTCTGCTTTGGAATCCCTCTTTTGGTGGGACACCTGAGGTAACAAAACTAAAAGGACTCCTCCCATCCTTCAGATTGACCCAAAACAATTGGGATTGGACCAAATTCACAGAGAGGAAGTCTCGTCCATGGCCCATGAGGCCTCCCCGAGATTCCACAGCCATCGTTTACAACAAATCCAGAGACAAAAGTCTGAGTAAGCGCCTCACACTCGCTCTTTTGTCGTATCCCGAAGAGTTCTCCTCACGGTCTGTAGATCGGGCCTGCCATACCTACTTCCCAAACCTAAGCCGAGTTTGTGTTTTCAGACTTCTGTGCCCACATTCCTGGCCCACAGACCCTTCAGGCTGGGGCCCCTGGAGCCACACATCAGGACTGTGCCTGTCCATACCACGGGATTTCTGCCCATTCAATTGTCCACAATCGTAAAAATTAGGAAAAACCTCCAGAGTCCCCAAGGACATCCCTATAATGTAGGCCGCCCAGGACAAACAAGGGTCATCTGAAACCAGCTGAGCATCTACCTCTACTCAGCGTAGATGCATGTCCCCAGAGAAGAAGATTGAATCAGACAGGCCCCTAGGCCTGAATCAGATTCATTGCTTTCGGTTACAGGTATCTCTCCTCAGAGGCCTGGTTTCCAATATTAGCATATGGGGATTTTATGATGCAGCAATCAAAACAAATCTCTTCTCCACATGGGAAAATTATCCTTTGAAGATGTCTCAAACCTCCAGTTAGGAGAATCCTTAAGGGCCTGTGTGCCTCTGCCCCATTTAAAGGTCTCCATAGACGCAAAAACACATTAGGAACCATCCACAGGAGAGTCCATTTCAACTCAGCGTATTCGGTAGCTCCGCGAGATCGAGCAGATCTAACTTGTCTTGTTGCTAGGAGACAATTGGAATGTGAGGTGGCCTACCATGCCATCCATCCTTAAAACCCTGCTCGGAATTGTTGGCCTGGAGCCAACCAACAGGTCTCAATTGTCCTGCAGAAGAATCTTTGCAGTTGGGAGCTTCTCAGAACTCCCATCGTGAGAGAACCCCAATGGCCACATGATCCCCCCACCTCTTCATCAATGGGCCATCAGGGACATAAGGTCCAACCTGAGCAATCGTCTGATCCTCATCCTGACTTCAGATGCACGAGATCTCGGTTCAGGTCTGTAGATTGTGCCTGCCATGGCCTCACCCAGGAACCTAAGCCTAGCTTGTGTCCTCAGACTTCTGTCCACAGACTACTGACTCACAAGCCCTCCAGTTTGGCAATCCAGATCTACAATGCAGCACTCTACCTGCCCTGCAGAAGAAATACATTGCCCTCTGGGGCTACCTAGAAACCCCAAATGAAGATCAACCTGCACGACACTTGACTATATGCAAAATATATAGGATGACCTGGGCAATAATGCCCTTTCTTACACAGCCTGAGCCTGGACCTCCTGGGCCCACCCAGACAGCTGGCTACAAACTGAGAACTTCAGACCCCCCATGGCCTTAGGTCGTTATCCATTCTCAACCTCAGTTTTCAGGCTTCAGAACCTAGACCTTATCTCCAATCACTGCCCAGGTTTGAAAATGATGCAGAAATCAGAACTCCTTCCCTATGGCAGGAAAACTTGTGGTTGGCTTGTTGTCCAACGTTCAGTGCAGTGGAAACCAGTGTGTCCCTTGAGGCCCCAACATTGCGCGCGGTCCAGATAGGTAGCAAACTCACATTGTGACCCTCAGCCTGAGCCCAGTCCTCAGGTAAGGCCTCTCAGTGGCTGGATGAAGAGACACCATATTGGGCTTGCCATGCCCCTAGGCCCCAATTTTTAACCATAGTTCGGGTTGTCCCTTCACTCTTCCCCAGGGCTCTGCTTTGGAATTCCTCTTTTGGTGGGACACCTATTGTAAGAACCCTGAAAGGAGTCCTCCATCCAACAGATTGACGAAAAACAATTGGGATCAGGCCAAATCCACAGAGAGCAAGATTCGTCCATGCCCATGAGCCTCCTCGACATTCCACGGCCATTGCTGATACAAAATCCAGAGACAAAAGCCTAAGCAAGCGCCTCAGACTCGCACTATCTTCATATCCTGAAGATGTCTTCTCATGGTTTGTAGATTGGGCCTGCCATACCTACGTCCCCAAACATAAGCTGAGTTTGTGTTTTCAGACTTCTGTCCTCAAAGTACTGGGCCGCATACCCTCCAGGCTGGGGACCCTGGAGCCACACATTAGGACTGTGCCTATGCAATCCATGGGAATTCTGCCCATTCCATTGTCCAAAATCGTACAAGTTAGGAGAAACCTCCAAAGTCCCTGAGGCCATCCCAATAGTATAGGTCGCCCGGGACAAAAAAGGGCAGTCTGACACCAGCTGAGCATCTAACTCCACTCATACCCTAGAAGGATGTCCCCAGAGAAGAAGATTGAAACAGACAGGACCCTAGGCCAAAATCGGATCCATTGCTTTGGTTTACAGGCATGTCTCCTCAAAACCCTGGATTCCAATACCAGCATTGTGGTTTTCCTGAGGCACCCATCAGAACAAACCTCGTCTCCACAAGGAAACTTGTGCATGGGTGCTATGTCAAAAGCTTAGGAGAATACTTCAGGGTCCCGGTGCCACCGCCCCATTCCAAGGCCCTCATAGACACAAACACACATTAGACCCATCCTCAGGAAAGTCCATTTCAACTCAGCGACCCCGGTTGCTCCCGCAGTGCCATCAGATCTAAACTGTCTTGTCGCTAGGAGACAATTGGAATGCGAGGCGGGCTTCCCAGGCATCCATCCTCGAACTTTGGTCTGGACTCATCCATATGGGATGTCCTGGAGCTGTCCAACAGGTCTCAATTGTCCCGCAGAAGGAATCCTAGGAGGGGGCATCCCACCACTCCCAACGTGGGAAAACCTCCACGGCCTCGAGATTCGGCTCCCTTTATGAAGGGGCCGTCATGAACAGAAAATCCAAGCTGAGCCAACGTCTGATCCTCGCTCTAACTTCAGATGCATGAGATATTGCTTCAGATCTTCAGGAGGTACATGCCGTGCCCTCGCCCTGAAACCCAAGTCTAGCTGTCCGTAGGACCCAATTTTAACCAGATTTCTGGTTGTCCAATCGCCCCTCCCCAGGGCTCTACTCCAGAATCTCTCATTTGGTGGGACCCCTGAGTTTGAAAAACAAAACATAACAAAACAACAACAAAAAAAAAACGGACTTCTTCCGTCCCACAGAATGACCCCAAACTCTTTGGATTGGGCCAAACCCCCAGGGAGTAAGACTCGTCCGTTTCCCATGAAGTCACCCGGAAATTTCATGACCATGAATGGCATGATATCCAGAGATAAATACTTGAGCAAGAGCCTCACACTCGCCCTTTTTTCATATCCCAAAGAGTTCTCCTCATGGTCTGTAGATCAGTCCTGCCATACCTATGAACCGAAACAAGCCGAGTTTGTGTTTTCAGACAACTGTCCAAACAGCCCTGCCCTACACAGCCTACAGGCTTAGGCCCCTGGAGCCAAGCTGAGGACGGTACTTGCCCTCTCCAAGGGAATTCTGTGTGCCCATTCCAATGGCCACAACGCTACTAATAGGATAAACCTCCAAAGTCCCTGAGGCCATCCCAAGAGTGGTGGCTTCCCAGGACAAACAGGAGCAGTCTGAGCCCAGAGAACCTACCTGCACTCAGACTTGTAGACTGATATCCCCAGAGGTAAAAAGGAACGAAAAGGCCCCTAGGCCCTAATCGGATCCATTGCTTTGGTTTCCAGGCATCTCTCCTCAGAGGCCTGGATTTCAGTACCAGCATATGGCTGTTTCTTGACTCACCCACCAGAACAAATCTCATCTACACATGGGAACCTTGCACGAGGGAGTGATGTCAAAGCCTCTGTTTAGGAGAACCCTTCATGGCCCCAGTGCCACTGCGTCATTCCACGGTATCCATAGACACAAAAACACTTTAGGACCCATCCACAGGAGAGTCCATTTCAACTCAGCGTATTTGGTTGTTCCGCGAGATCCAGCAGATCTAACTTGTCTTGTTGCTAGGATACAATTGGAATGCGAGTGGGCTACCCAGCCATCCATCCTTAGAACCCTGCACGGAATCGTTAGCCTGAAGCCAACCAACAGGTCTCAATTGTCCTGCAGAAGAATATTTGAAGTTGGGATCTTCTCACAACTCCCATCGTGAGAAAACACCCATGGCCTCGTGATCCCCCCCCCTTCACGAAGTGGCCCTCAGGGACATAAGGTCCAACCTGAGCGAACGTCTGATCCTCACCCTGACTTCAGATGCACGAGATCTCGGTTCAGATCTGTAGATTGTCCCTGCCATGTTCTCACCCAGAAACCTAAGCCTAGCTTGTGTCCTCAGATTTCCATCCTCAGACTAATGGCCCATAAGCCCTCCAGTTTGGCAATCCATAATTATAATGCAGCACTCTGCCTGCCCTCCAGAAGAAAAACATTGCTTTCTGGGTCTACCCAGAAACCCCAAATGAAGATCAACCTGCACGCCACTTGGCTGTACCCAAAATATATAGGCTGACCTGCGCAATAATGCCCTTTCTAACAGAGGCTGAGCCTGGACCTCCTGGCCCCACGCATACAGCTGGCCGCTCACTGAGCACATAGGACCAGCCATTGCCTTAGGTCGTTATCTCTTCCCAGCATCGGTTTTCAGTATTTAGAACCTAGACCTTATCTCCAATCACTGCCCAAGTTTGAAAATGATGCAGAAATCAGAACTCATTCCCGATGGCAAGAAACCTTGTGGTAGGCTTGTTGTATAATTTTCAGTGTAGTGGATACCAGTGTGTCCAATGAGTCCCCGCCATTGCTCGCGGGCCACATAGGTGGCAAACACACATTGTGACCCTCAGCCTTAGCCCAGTCCTCAGGTAAGGCCTCTCAGTGGCTGGATGAAGAGAGAGCATATTGGGTTTGCCATGCCCCTAGGCCCCAATTTTTAACAATAGTTCGGGTTGTCCCTTCACTCTTCCCCAGGGCTCTGCTTTGGAACTCCTCTTTTGGTGGGACACCTGAGGTAACAACCCTGAAAGGAGTCCTCCCATCCCAAAGACTGACGAAAAACAATTGGGATTGGGCCAAATCCACAGAGAGCATGATTCGTCCATGGCCCATGAGGCCTCCTCGACATTCCACGGCCATCGCTGAAACAAAATCCAGAGACAAAAGCCTGAGCAAGCGCCTCAGACTCCTACTATCTTCATATCCTGGAGATGTCTTCTCATGGTTTGTAGATTGGGCCTGCCATACCTACGTCCCCAAACATAAGCTGAGTTTGTGTTTTCAGACTTCTGTCCTCAAAGTCCTGGGCCATACACCATCCAGGCTGGGAACCCTGGAGCCACACATTAGGGCTGTGCCTACCCAATCCATGGGAATTCTGCCCATTCCATTGTCCAAAATCGTACAAGTTAGGAGAACCCTCCAAAGTCCCTGAGGCCATCCCAATAGTATAGGTCGCCCGGGACAAAAAAGGTCAGTCTGACACCAGCTGAGCATCTACCTCCACTCATACACTAGATGGATGTCCCCAGAGAAGAATATTGAACCAGACAGGACCCTAGGCCAAAATCAGATCCATTGCTTTGGTTTACAGGCATGTCTCCTCAAAACCCTGGTTTCCAATACCAGCATTGGGGTTTTCCTGAGGCACCCATCAGAACCAAACTCGTCTCCACAAGGAAACTTGTGCATGGGAGCTATGTCAAAAGTTGAGGAGAATACTTCAGGGTCCCGGTGCCACCGCCCCATTCCAAGGCCCTCATGGACACAAACACACATTAGACCCATCCTCAGGAAAGTCCATTTCAACTCAGCCACCCCGGTTGCTCCCGCAGACCCAGCAGATCTAAACTGTCTTGTCGCTAGGAGACAATAGGAATGCGAGACAGGCTTCACTGGCATCCATCCTCGAACGTTGGTTTGGACTCATCCATATGGGATGTCCTGAAGCTGTCCAACGGGTCTCAATTGTCCCGCAGAAGGAATCCTAGGAGGGGGCCTTCCACCACTCCCAACGTGGGAAAACCTCCACGGCCTCGAGATTCGGCTCCCTTCATGAAGGGGCCGTCATGAACAGAAAATCCAAGCTGAGCCAACGTCTGATCCTCGCTCTGACTTCAGATGCATGAGATATTGCTTCAGATATTCAGGAGGTACATGCCGTGCCCTCGCCCTGAAATCCAAGTCTAGCTTGTGTTCTCAGACTTCCATCCTCACACTCCTGGCCCTGAAGCCCACAAGTTTGGCAATTCCGGACCATCATTGCAGCACTCTGCCTGCCCTCGAGAAACAAAATATTGCCCAATGAGCTGCCCGGGCACATTAAATGAGAATAAACCTACACGGCACTCGAATGTACCCAAATTATATAGTCTAACCTGGGCAGTAATGCACTGTCTGACAAAGCCTGAGCCGGGACCTCCTGAGCAACACCCAGACAGCTGACCGCACCCTGAGCCCATAAGACCCGCCGTGGCCTTAGGTCATCATCTCTTCCCTACCTCAGTTTTCAGGCTTCAGAACCTAGACCTTATCTCCAATCACTGCCCAGGGGTGAGTGTGATGTAGAAATCAGAACTCCTGCTTACCCAAGTAAAGAAACCTTGTGGTTGGCATGTTGTCCAACGTTCAGTGTATTGGGGAAACCAGCATTCACCCTGAGTTCACGCCCATTCTTGAGTTCGACGAGGGTATAAACACGCATTGTGACCCTCAGCGTGAGTCCTGTCCTCTAGTACGTCCTCTCAGTGGCTAGACCATTAGATGCCATAATGGCTTGACATGTCCCTAGGCCCCAATTTTTCACCAGATTTCTGGTTGTCCAGTCACAACTCCCCAGGGCTCTACTCTGGATCCCTCATTTGGTGGGACACCTGAGGTTGAAAAACAAAACAAAACAAATCAACAACAACAAAAAAACCGGACTTCTTCAATCCCACAGAGTGACCCCAAACTCCTTGGACGGTGACAAACCCCCAGAGAGTAAGACTCATCCATTTCCCATGAAGTCACCCGGAAATTTCACGACCATGACTGACAAAATATCTAGAGACAAAAACGTGAGCAAGAGCCTCACACTCGCCCATTTTTCATATCCCAAAGTGCTCTCCTCATGGTCTGTAGATCAGTCCTGCCATAAGTATGACCCGAAACATAAGCCGAGTTTGTGTTTTCAGACTACTGTCCAAACAGCCCTGGCCTACACACCCTACAGTCTCAGGCCCCAGAGGCCAAACCTGAAGACTGTGCTTGCCCTCTCCAACGGTATTGTATGTGCCCATTCCAATGGCCACATGCCTACTAAGAGGATAAAACTCCAAAATTCCTGAGGCCATCCCAATAGTTGTGAATTCCCAGGACAAACATGGGCAATCTAAGCCCATGTGAGCACCTACCTTCACTCAGACCCGTAGACTGATATCCCCAGATGTAATAAGGAACGATCAGGCCCCTAGGCACCTATCGGATCCTTTGCTTTGGTTTCCAGGCATCTCTCCTCAGAGGCCTGGATTTCAATAACAGCATATGGCTGTTTCTTGAATCACCATCAGAACAAATCTCATCTACACATGGGAAACTTGCACGATGGAGCTGTGTGAAAGCATCTCTTTAGGAGAACCCTTCATAGCCCCAGTGCCACCGCTTCATTGCAAGGTCTCCATAGACACAAAATCATATTAGGTCACAACCACGGGAGATCCATTTAAACTCAGCCTCCTCGGTTGCTCCCCAAGATACAGCAGATCAGACCTGTCTTGTTGCTTGCAGACAATTGGAATGCGAGGTGGGCTACCCAGCCATCCATCATTAGAACCCTGCTTGGAATCGTTGTCCTGGAGCCAACCAACAGATCTCAATTGTCCTGCAGAAGAATCTTTGCAGTTGGGAGCTTCTCACAACTCCCATCGTGGGAAAACCCCCATGGACTCGCGATCCACCCCCCACTTCAAGAAGGGGCCATCAGGGTAAGAATGTCCAACCTGAGTGATCGTCTGATTCTCGCCCTGACTTCAGAAGCACGAGATCTCGATTCAGGTCTGTAGATTGTGCCTGCCATATCCTCACCCAGAAACCTAGGCCTAGCTTGGGATCTCAGACCTCCGTCCTAAGACTACTGGCCCACAAGCCCTCCAGTTTGGCAATCCAGAACTACAATGCAGCACTCTGCCTGCCCTACAGAAGAAAAACATTGCCCTCTGGGGCTACGCAGAAACCACAAATGATATCAACCTGCACGCCATTCGGCTGTACCCCAAATATATACGCTGACCTGGGCACTAATGCCCTTTCTAACACAGCCTGAGCCAGGACTTCCTGGCCCGAACCAGACAGCTGGTCGCACACTGAGCACATCGGACCTGCCATGGCCTTAGATCGTCATCTCTTCTCAATCTCGATTTCAGGCTTCAGAACCTAGACCTTATCTCCAATCACGACCGAGTTTGAAAATGATGCAGAAATCAGAACTCTTTCCCCATGGCAAGAAACCTTGTGGTTGGCATGTTGTCGACGAATCAGTGTAGTTGAAACCAGTGTGGCCCATGAGGCCCCGCCCATGCTTGCGGGCCACATTGGTTACAAACACACATTGTGACCCTCAGCCTGAGCCCAGTCCTCAGGTAAGGCCTCTCAGTGGCTGGATGGATAGACAGCATATTGGGCTTGCCATGCCCCTAGGCTCCAATTTTTAACCATAGTTTGGGTTGTGCCTTCACTCTTTCCCAGGGCTCTGCTTTGGAATTCCTCTTTTGGTGGGACACCTGAGGTAACAAACCTGAAAGGAGTCCTCCCATCCCACAGATTGACGAAAAACAATTGGGAATGGGCCAAATCCACAGAAAGCAAGATTCGTCCATGGCCCATGAGGCCACCCCAACATTCCACGGCCATCGCTGATATAAAATCCAGAGACAAAACCTGAGAACACGCCTCAGACTCGCTCATTCTTCATATCCTGAAGAGTTCTTCAGATAAGAACCTACACGGCACTTGAATGCACCCAAAATATATAGTCTAACCTGGGCACTAATGCACTGTCTGACATCCTGAGCCCGGACCTCGTGACCAACACCCAGACAGCTGACCGCACACTGAGCACATCAGACCCGCCTTGGCCTTAGGTCATCATCTCTTCCCTACCTCAGTTTTCAGGCTTCAGAACCTAGACCTTATCTCCAATCACTGCCCACGGGTCACTGTGATGCAGAAATCAGAACTCTTCCTTACCCATGGCAAGAAACCTTGTGGTTGGCATGTTGACCAATGTTCAGTGTAGGAGAAACCAGCATTCACCCTGAGGCCCCGCCATTCTTGAGTGCTACGAGGGCATAAACACGCATTGTGACCCTCAGCGGTAGTCCTGTCCTCTTGTACGTCCTCACAGTGGCTGGACCATTAGATGTCATAATGGGCTTGACATGTCCCTAGGCCCCAATTTTTAACCAGATTTCTGGTTGTCCAGTCGCCCCTCCCCAGGGCTCTACTCTGGAATCCCCCATTTACTGGGACACCTGAGTTTGAAAAACAAAACAAAACAATTCAACAACAGAAAAACGGACTTCTTCCATCCCACAGAATGACCCCAATCTCTTTGGACGGGGCCAAACCCCCAGAGAGTAAGACTCGTCCATTTCCCATGAAGTCATCCGGAAATTTCAAAACCATGTGTGACACGATATTCACAGACAAAGACTTGAGCAAAAGCCTCACACTCGCCCTTTTTTCATATACCGAAGAGTTCTCCTCATGGTCTGTAGATCAGTCCTGCCATACCTATGACCCGAAACATAAGCCGAGTTTGTGTTTTAAGACAACTGTCCGAACAGCCCTGGCTTACACACCCTACAGGCTCAGGCCCCTGGAGCCAAACCTGACGACTTTGGCTTTCACTCTCGAAGGGAATTGTATGTGCCCATTCCAATGGCCACAACCATACTAATAGGATAAACTTCTAAAATCCCTGTGGCCTTCCCAATATTTGTGGCTTCCAAGGACAAATAGGGGCAATCTGGGTCCATCTGAGCACCTACCAGCACTCAGACCCGTAGACTGATGTCCCCAGAAGTAAAAAGGAATAAACAGGACCCTAGGCACCTATTGGATCCATTGCTTTGGTTTCCAGGCATCTCTCCTCAGAGGCCTGGATTTCAATAACAGCATATGGCTGTTTCTTGACTCACCCATCTGAACAAATCTCATCTACACATGGGAAACTTGCACGATGGAGCTGTGTGAATGCCTCTCTTTAGGAGAACCCTTCAGGGCCCCAGTGCCACCACTTCATTCCAAGGTCTCCATAGACTCAAAATCATATGACACACATCCACGGGAGAGTCCATCTCAACTCATCCTCCTCTGTTGCTCCCCCAGATCCAGCAGATCTAACCTGTCTTGTTGCTTGGAGACAATTGGAATGCGAGGTGGGCTACCCAGCCCTCCATCCTTAGAACCCTGCTCGGAATCGTTGTCCTGGAGCCAACCAACAGGTCTCAATTGTCCTGCAGAAGAATCTTTGCAGTTGGGAGCTTCTCACAACTCCCATCATGGGAAAACCGCCAAGGCCTCGTGATCCACCCCCCCCCCTTCAAGAAGGGGCCATCAGGACAGAATGTCCAACCTGAGGGATCGTCTGATCCTCGCCCTGAGTTCAGATGCACGAGATCTCGTTTCAGGTCTGTAGATTGTGCCTGCCATATCCTCACCCAGAAACCTAGGCCTAGCTTGTGTTCTCAGACTTCCATCCTCAAACTACTGGCCCACAAGCCCTCCAGTTTGGCAATCCAGAACTACAATGCAGCACTCTGCCTGCCCTACAGAAGAAAACCATTGCCCTCTGGGGCCACCCAGAAAACCCAAATGAGGATCAACCTGCACGCCATTCGGCTGTACCCCAAATATATAGGCTGACCTGGGCACTAATGCCCTTTCTGACACAGCCTGAGCCTGGACCTCCTGGCCCCACCCAGAGAGCTGGCCGCACACTGAGCACATCGGACCTGCCATGGCCTTAGGTCATCATCTCTTCTGAACCTCGGTTTTCAGGATTCAGAACCTAGACCTTATCTCCAATCACGGCCCGGGTTTGAAAATGATGCAGAAATCAGAACTCTTTCCCCATGGCAAGAAACCTTGCGGTTGGCATCTTGTCCAAGGTTCAATGTACTTGAAACCTGTGTGGCCCTTGAGGCCCCGCCCATGCTTGCGGGCCACATTGGTCACAAACACACATTGTGACCCTCAGCCTGAGCCCAGTCCTCAGGTAAGGCCTCTCAAAGGCTGGATGGAGAGACAGCATATTGGGCTTGCCATGCCCCTAGTCCCCAATTTTTTTTTTTTTACTTTTTTTTTTAATTTTTTTATTTTTTATAAACATATATTTTTATCCCCAGGGGTACAGGTCTGTGAATCACCAGGTTTACACACTTCACAGCACTCACCAAATCACATGCCCTCCCCAATGTCCATAATCCCAACCCCTTCTCCCAAACCCCCTCCCCCGGCAACCCTCAGTTTGTTTTGTGAGATTAAGAGTCACTTATGGTTTGTCTCCCTCCCAATCCCATCTTGTTTCATTTATTCTTCTTCTACCCACTTAAGCCTCCATGTTGCATCACCACTTCCTCATATCAGGGAGATCATATGATAGTTGTCTTTCTCTGCTTGACTTATTTCGCTAAGCATGATACGCTCTAGTTCCATCCATGTTGTCGCAAATGGCAAGAGATTTCATTTCTTTTGATGGCTGCATAGTATTCCATTGTGTATATATACCACATCTTCTTGATCCATTCATCTGTTGATGGACATCTAGGTTCTTTCCATAGTTTGGCTATTGTGGACATTGCTGCTATAAACATTCGGGTGCATGTGTCCCTTTGGATCACTACATTTGTATCCTTAGGGTAAATACCCAATAGTGCAATTGCTGGGTCATAGGGCAGTTCTATTTTCAACATTTTGAGGAACCTCCATGCTGTTTTCCAGAGTGGCTGCACCAGCTTGCATTCCCACCAACAGTGTAAAAGGGTTCCCCTTTCTCCGCATCCTCACCAGCATCTGTCATTTCCTGACTTGTTGATTTTAGCCATTCCGACTGGTGTGAGGTGATATCTCATTGTGGTTTTGATTTGTATTTCCCTGATGCCGAGTGATATGGAGCACTTTTTCATGTGTCTGTTCGCCATCTGGATGTCTTCTTTGCAGAAATGTCTGTTCATGTCTTCTGCCCATTTCTTGATTGGATTATTTGTTCTTTGGGTGTTGAGTTTGCTAAGTTCTTTATAGATTCTGGACACTAGTCCTTTATCTGATATGTCGTTTGCAAATATCTTCTCCCATTCTGTCAGTTGTCTTTTGATTTTGTTAACTGTTTCCTTTGCTGTGCAAAAGCTTTTGATCTTGATGAAATCCCAGTAGTTCATTTTTTCCCTTGCTTCCCTTGCCTTTTGCGTGGTCCTAGGAAGATGTTGCTGCGGCAGAGGTCGAAGAGGTTGCTGCCCGTGTTCTCCTCAAGGATTTTGATGGATTCCTTTCGTACTTTGAGGTCCTTCATCCATTTTGAGTCTATTTTTGTGTGTGGTGTAAGGAAATGGTCCAATTTCATTTTTCTGCATGTGGCTGTCCAATTTTCCCAGCACCATTTATTGAAAAGGCTGTCTTTTTTCCATTGGACATTCTTTCCTGCTTTATCGAAGATTAGTTTACCATAGAGTTGAGGGTCTATTTCTGGGCTCTCTATTCTGTTCCATTGATCTATGTGTCTGTTTTTGTGCCAGTACCATGCTGTCTTGATGATGACAGCTTTGTAATAGAGCTTGAAGTCTGGAATTGTGATGCCACCAACGTTGGCTTTCTTTTTCAATATCCCTTTGGCTATTCGAGGTCTTTTCTGGTTCCATATAAATTTTAGCATTATTTGTTCCATTTCTTTGAAAGAGATGGATGGTACTTTGATAGGAATTGCATTAAATGTGTAGATTGCTTTAGGTAGCATAGACATTTTCACAATATTTATTCTTCCAATCCAGGAGCATGGAACATTTTTCCATTTCTTTGTGTCTTCCTCAATTTCTTTCATGAGTACTTTATAGTTTTCTGAGTATAGATTCTGTGTCTCTTTGGTTAGGTTTATTCCTAGGTATCTTATGGTTTTGGATGCAATTGTAAATGGGATTGACTCCTTAATATCTCTTTCTTCTGTCTTGCTGTTGGTGTAGAGAAATGCAACTGATTTCTGTGCATTGATTTTATATCCTGACACTTTACTGAATTCCTGTATAAGTTCTAGCAGTTTTGGAGTGGAGTCTTTTGGGTTTTCCACATATAGTATCATATCCTCTGCGAAGAGTGATAATTTGACTTTTTCTTTGCCGATTTGGATGCCTTTAATTTCCTTTTGTTGTCTGATTGCTGAGGCTAGGACCTCTAGCATGATGTTGAATAGCAGTGGTGATAATGGACATCCCTGCCATGTTCCTGACCTTAGCGGAAAAGCTTTCAGTTTTTCTCCATTGAGAATGATATTTGCGGTGGGTTTTTCATGGATGGCTTTGATGATATTGAGGTATGTGCCCTCTATCCCTACACTTTGAAGAGTTTTGATCAGGAAGGGATGTTGTACTTTGCCAAATGCTTTTTCAGCATCTATTGAGAGTATCTTATGGTTCTTGTTCTTTCTTTTATTGATGTGTTGTATCACATTGACTGATTTGCGGATGTTGAACCAACCTTGCAGCCCTGGAATAAATCCCACTTGGTCGTGGTGAATAATCTTTTTAATGTACTGTTGAATCCTATTGGCTAGTATTTTGTTGAGTATTTTTGCATCTGTGTTCATCAAGGATATCGGTCTATAGCTCTCTTTTTTGGTGGGATCCTTGTCTGGTTTTGGGATCAAGGTGATGCTGGCTTCATAAAATGAGTTTGGAAGTTTTCCTTCCATTTCTATTTTTTGGAACAGTTTCAGGAGAATAGGAATTAGTTCTTCTTTAAATGTGTGGTAGAATTCCCCCGGGAAGCCGCCTGGCCCTGGGCTTTTGTTTGTTTGGAGATTTTTAATGACTGTTTCAATCTCCTTACTGGTTATGGGTCTGTTCAGGCTTTCTATTTCTTCCTGGTTCAGTTGTGGTAGTTTATATGTTTCTAGGAATGCATCCATTTCTTCTAGATTGTCAAATTTATTGCCGTAGTGTTGCTCATAGTATGTTCTTATAATACAAATGGCGGCCTCCTGGTCTCCGGCCCAGAGGAGCCGAGAGCCCAGGGCCCCACTCCTCAGTGCGCCCTCAGAGAACAGCGCCCAGTTACTCCCGTCTGCCTGACCTCCAGCCGCGCTCCGAGCTCACCGAGCCTGCGACCTGTTCAAGGTAACACGGAGCTGCGAGCTTACTGTCCGCTCTGTCTCTGTAGCCGGCTTTCCCGTTCCAATACCCGCAAGCTCTGCGACACTCAGACACCCCCGATCCTTCTGTGACCCTGCGGGACCTGAGGCCACGCTGACCCCGCATGGGCTTCGCCCCGGTTTAGCCTCTGGAGCGATGTCCCTCAGCGGAACAGACTTTTAAAAGTCCTGATTTTGTGCACGGTTGCTCCGCTGCTTGCCGGGAGCCGGCCCCTCCCCCCGGGGTCTATCTTCCCGTCGCTTTGGATTCACTTCTCCACCGGTCCTACCTTTCAGTAGTGGTTGATTTTCTGTTTCCAGAATTGCTGTTCTTCTTCTCTTCAATCTGCCGATGGATTTTCAGGTGTTTGCAATCTTTAGATAAGCTATCTAGCTGATCTCCGGCTAGCTGAAGCAGTCTCAGCTTGCTACTTCTCCGCCATCTTGACTCCTCCCCCAAAGGTGATCTGAGGCCCCAATTTTTAACCATAGTTCGGGTTGTCCCTTCACTCCTCCCCAGAGCTCTGCTTTGGAATTCCTCTTTTGGTGGGACACCTGAGGTAACAAACCTGAAAAGAGTCCTCCCATCCCACAGATTGACGAAAAACAATTGGGATCGGGACAAGTCCACAGAGAGCAAGATTCGTCCATGGCCCATGAGGCCTCGCCAACATTCCACGGCCATCGCTGATACAAAATCCAGAGACAAAAGCCTGAGCATGCGCCTCAGACTCGCTCATTCTTCATATCCTGAAGAGTTCTTCAGATAAGAACCTACACAGCACTCGAATGCATCCAAAATATATAGTCTAACCTGGGCACTAATGCACTGTCTGACAACCTGAGCCCGGACCTCGTGAACAACACCCAGACAGCTGACCACACACTGAGCACCTCAGACCCGCCATGGCCTTAGGTCATCATCTCTTCCCTACCTCAGTTTTCAGGCTTCAGAACCTAGACCTTATCTCCAATCACTTCCCAGTGGTGACTGTGATGCAGAAATCAGAATCTTCCTTACCCATGGCAAGAAAACCTGTGGTTGGAATGTTGTCCAACGATCAGTGTAGGAGAAACTAGCATTCACCCTGAGGCCCCGTCCATTCATGAGTGCAACGAGGGCATAAACACGCATTGTGACCCTCAGCGTGAGTCCTGTCCTCTAGTACGTCCTCTCAGGGGCTGGACCATTAGATGTCATAATGGGCTTGACATGTCCCTATGCCCCAATTTTTAACCAGATTTCTGGTTGTCCAGTCGCCCCTCCCCGGGCTCTACTCTAGAATCCCTCATTTGGTGGGACATCTGAGGTTTAAAAACAAAACAAAACAAATTAACAACAACAGAGCAAAGACTTCTTCCATCCCACAGAATGACCCCAAACTCTTTGGACGGGGCCAAAGCCCCAGAGAGTAAGACTCGTCCATTTCCCATGAAGTCACCCGGAAATTTCACGATCATGAGTGACACGATATCCAGAGACAAAAACTTGAGCAAGAGCCTCACACTCGCCCTTTTTACATATCCCGAAGTGTTCTCCTCATGGTCTGTAGATCAGCCCTGCCATCCCTATGACCCGAAACATAAGCTGAGTTTGTGTTTTCAGACAACCGTCCAAACAGCCCTGTCCTATACACCCTACATGCTCAGGCCCCTCGAGCCAAAACTGACGACTGTGCTTGACCTCTCCAAGGGAATTGTATCTGCCCATTCCAATGGCCACAACCCTACTAAAAGCATAAACCTCCAATGACCCTGAGGCCATCCCAATATTTGTGGCTTCCCAGGACAAAAGGGGCAATCTGGGCCGATCTGAGCAACTCCTGTCACTCAGACCCGAAGACAGATGCACTGTCTGAAGGGCTCATCAGGGACAGAATGTCCAACCTGAGCGATCGTCTGATCCTCGCCCTGACTTCAGATGCACGAGATTTCGATTCAGGTCTGTAGATTGTGCCTGCCATATCCTCACTCAGAAACCTAGGCCTAACATGGAATATCATACTTCTGTCCTCAGACTACTGGCCCACATGCCCTCCAGTTTGGCAATCAAGAACTACAATGCAGCACTCTGCCTGCCCTCCAGAAGAAAAACATTGCCCTCTGGGGCTACACAGGAACCAAAATGAGGATCAACCTGCACGCCATTCGGCTCTACCCCAAATATATAGGCTGACCTGGGCACTAATGCCCTTTCTGACACAGCCTGATCCTGGACCTCCATTCCCCACCCAGACAGCTGGTCGCACACTGAGCACATCGGACCCGTCATGGTCTTAGGTAGTCATCTATTGTCAACCTCGGTTTTCAGGCTTCAGAACCTAGACCTTATCTCCAATCATGGCCCGGGTTTGAAAATGATGCAAAAATCAGAACTCTTTCGCCATGGCAAGAAACGTTGTGGTTGGCATGTTGTCCAAGGTTCAGTGTACTTGAAACCGTGTGGCTCAAGAGCCCCCGCCCATGCTTGTGAGCCACATTGGTCACAAACACACATTGTGACCCTCAGCCTGAGCCCAATTCTCAGGTAAGGCCTCTCAGTGGCTGGATGGAGAGTCAGCATATTGGGCTTGCCATGCCCCTAGACCCAAATTTTTAAGTATAGTTCGGGTTGTCCCTTCACTCTTCCCTAGGGCTCTGCTTTGGAATTCCTCTTTTGGTGGGACACCTGAGGTAACAAACCTGGAAGAAATCCTCCCATCCCACAGATTGACGGAAAACATTTGGGATCGGGCCAAGTCCACAGAGAGCAAGATTCGTCCGTGGACCATGAGGCCTCCCCAATATTCCACGGCCATCGCTGATACAAAATCCTGAGATAAAAGCCTGAGCATGGGCCTCAGACTCGCTCATTCTTCATATCCTGAAGAGTTCTTCAGATAAGAACCTACATGGCACTCGAATGCACCCAAAATATATAGTCTAACCTGCGCACTAATGCACTGTCTGACAACCTGAGCCCGGACCTCGTGATCAACACCCAGACAGCTGAACGCACACTGAGCACATCAGACCCGCCATGGCCTTAGATGATCATCTCTTCTCTACCTCAGTTTTCAGTCTTCAGAACATAGAACTTATCTCCAATCACTGCCCAGGGGTGACTGTGATGCAGAAATCAGAACTCTTCCTTACCCATGGCAAGATACCTTGTGGTTGGCATGTTGTAATAGTTGCTCAGCTGGTGTCATAATGCCCCTGTTTGTCCAGTGCGGTTTGCGGTAGTGGGATGTCCTTGGGGACCTTGAGGTTTCTACTATTTTGTAGAGTTGTGGCCAATGGAACGGGCAGTTTCTTAGGAGAGAGCAGGCACAGTTCTGTGGTGTGGCTCCAGAGACCCCAGCCTGGAGGCGGTGTGGGCCACGGCTGTGCAGACAGACATCCAAAAACCCAAACTCAGCTCAGGTTTGGGGCCGAGGTTATGGCAGGCCTGATCTACAGTCCGTGAGGGGAGCTCCTCTGGATATGAAAGAAGGGTTAGAGGGAGGCAGTCGCTCAGTCTTTTGTCTCTGGATATTTTGTCCACAATGGCCGTTTAATGTAGGAGTTGCCTCATGGGTCATAGAAGTCTCCCTCTCTGGTAGTTTGTCCAGCCCCCAAGAGTTTGGGGTCATTCTGTGGGAAGGGAAGAGTCCTGTTTTCTGCTTCATGTGTCCCCCCAGTAGAGGGATTCTGGAGCATAGCAGTGGGTACTGACAACTGGAATACTCGCTCTCTGGTTAAGCCTGGGGGCCTATGGATATGACAAGCCCCATAGGCAGGATCTTGGTCCAGCCACTGAGAGGCGTTACCTTAATACGGGACTCACGCTACAGGTCACAATACATGTCTATGCCCTAGGTGGCCCTCAAGCACTGGCGTGGCCTTTCCGACAATGCAGGTTTTCCCACATTGAACGTTGGACAACATGCCAACCACAAGGTTTCTGGCCATGGGGAAGGAGGAATTCTAATTTCTGCATCACTTTCACCCCTGGACAGTGATTGGAGATAAGGTCTAGGTTCTGAAGCCTGAAAACCGAGGTTGGGAAGAGACGACGACTACAGCCATAGCGGGTCCCTTGTGTCCAGGTTGGAGCCAGCTGTCTAGGTGTCGTTTCGGGTGTCTTGTCTCAGGCTGTGCCAGACAGGGCATTAGTATTCAGGGTAGGCTGTATAATTGCTTTACAGTCGAGTGGCATGCATTCGATAATCATTTGGGGTTTCTTATTAGCAGCATAGGGCAAAGTTTTTCTTCTGGAGGGCAGGCAGAGTGCTGCATTGTGGCTTCGGAATTCCCAAACTGGAGGGCTTGTGGGCCAGGAGAGTGAGGATAGAGGTCTGAGAACACAAGCTAGGCTTAGGTTTCAGGGAATGGACATGGCAGGCACACTCTTCAGAGCTGAATTGAGATCTCATGGGCCTGAAGTCAGGTCCAGGATCAGACTTTGGCTCAGTTTGGAGTTTCTGTCCATGTTGGCCCCTTCATGAAGGGGGGGTGCATTATGAGGCCATGGGGATTTTCCCACTATTAGAGTTGTGAGATGCTCCAAACCGCAAGGATTCCTTCTGTGGGACAATTAAGATTTGTTGGATGGCTCCAGGACGTCTCATAAGGTATTTTTCCAGAACAGGGTTCTAAGTATGGATGCCTGGGCAGACAGCCTCAATTCCAATTGTCTCCTAGCAACAAGAAACGTTTGATCTGCTGGCTTGGGGTAGCATCAGAGGGGGCTGAGTTGAAATGGACTTTCCTGAGGATGGTCTTAAATGAGTTGAAATGGACTTTCCTGAGGATGGTCTTAATGTTGGTTTGAGTCCATTGAGACCTTGGTATGGGGCAGTGGCACCAGGGCCCTGAAGGATTCTCCTAACCAGAGGTGATACAAAGCTCCAATGAGCAAGTTTTCCATGGGGAGACGAGATTTGTTCTTATTGGTGCCTCAGGAAACCACCATTTGCTGGTATTGGAAATGAGGCCTCTGAGGAGAGATGCCTGGAAACCAAAGCAATGGATCTGATTAGGGCCTAGGGGCCTGTCCGGATCAATATTCTTCTCTGGGGACATCTTTTGTCTGAGTGGAGGTAGTTGCTCAGCTGGTTTGAGATCACACCTGTTTGTCCTGGGCGGCCTACACTATTGGGATGGCCTCGGTAACTTTGGAGGTTTTTCATAATTTGCAAGGTTGTGGCCAATGGAGTGGGAAGAATTCTCTTGAATGGGAAGCACAGTCCTGAGGTGTGGCTCCAGGGACCCAAGTGTGGAGCATGTGTGGTCCAGGGCTATTTGGACAAAAGTCTGAAAACACAAATTCCACTTAGGTTTGGGTCTATAGGTATGGCCGGCCCGATATATAGACCGTGAGGAGAACTCTTTGGGATATGAACAAAGGGCGAAAGTGAGGTGCTTGCTCATGCTTATTTTTTTCTGGATATGTGTCACCGATTGCCATGGAATGTCCGGGTGTCCTCATGGGCCATCGATGAGGCTCCCTTTCTGGGGATTTGACCCAATCCCAAGAGTTTGGGGTCATTCTGTTGGAAGGGAGGAGGCCTTTCTTTTTTTTTTTTTTTTTTTTTTTTTTTTTTTACCTCAGGTGGACCACCAAAAGAGGGATTCCAAAGCAGAGTCCTGTTGAGGGGCGACTGGACAACCAGACCTCTGGTTAACATTGGGACCTAAGAACATGGCAAGCCCCATATGTGGGCTCTTGGTCCAGACACTGAGAGGCCTTCCTTGAGCATAGGGCTCACATTGAGTTTCACAATGTGTTTTTGTGCCCAAGGAGCCCCTCAAGTCAGGGCGTGGCCTAATGTACCATGCTGGTTTCTCCTACACTGAACGTTGCACAATATGGCAACCACAAGTTTTCTGGCCATGGGGAAGAAGGAGTTCTAATTTCTGCAACACTTTCACTCCTGGACTGTGATTGGATTTAAGGTCTAGGTTCTGAAGACTGAAAACTGAGGTTGGGAAGAGATGAAGACCTAAGGCCATGGTGTGTCTGATGTGCTCAGTGTTCGGCCAGCTGTTGAGTGTGGGTTGGGAGGTGCAGGCTCAGGCTGTGGCAGACAGGGAATTAGTGCCCAGGTACTCATTTTTGGTTACTGGGTAGCCCCAGAGGGCAACGTTTTTCTTCTGGAAGGAAGACACAGTGCCACATAGTGGCTCCAGAATTCCCAAACTGGAAGGCTTGTGGGCCAGGAGTGTGAGGAAAAAATTCTGAGAACACAAGCCAGACTTAGATTTCGGGGTGAGGGGACGGCAGGAACCCTCTGCAGAGATGATTCGAGATCCCGTATACCTGAAGACAGAGCTAGGATCAGACGTTGGCTCACGTTGGAGTTTCTGTCCATGACGGCCCCTTCATGAAGGGGAGGGTGTCACGAGGTTTTCCCACGATGGGAATTGTGAGATGCTCCAAACCGCAATGATTCCTTCCGTGGGACAGTCGAGACCTGCTGGATGGCTCCAGGACATCCCATAAGGAAGTTATCCAGAGCAGGGTTCTAAGGATGGATGCCTGGGCAGCCTGCCTCCCATTCTAGTTGTCTCATAGCGCTAAGGCAAGTTCGATCTGTTGGATCTTCGGGAGTAACCGAGGCGGGTGTGTTGAAATGGGTTTGTTGAGGATGGGTCATAATGTGCCTTTGTGTCCATGGAGACCTTGGAATGGGGTGCTTGATCCGGGGCCTTGAGGGATGTTCATAACCGGAGGTTTTGATGGAGCTCTAAAGACTACGTTTCCTATGTAGAGAAGAGAATTGTTTTCATGAGTGCCTAAGGAATCTCCCATATGCTGGTATTGGAAACCAGGCCTCTGAGGAGAGATGCCTGGAAACAAAAGCAATGGATATGATTAGGGCCTAGGTGCCTGTCCGGTACAATCTCTTTCCTGGGGATACGTGTCTATGGATCTGAGGGGAGGTAGTTGCTCGGCTTGTGTCAGATCGCCCCTGTTTGTCCTGGGCAGCCTATAATATTGGGAATGGCCTCGGGACTTTGGAGTTTCTCCTAATCTATAGGGTTATGGCCAATGGAATGGGCAGAAATCCCCTGGAGAGGACAGGCACAGTTCTGAGTTTGGCTCTAGGGGCCCAGCCTTGAGGGTTGTGTGGGCCAGGCCTGTGGGGACAGAAGTCTGAAAACACAAACTCAGCTTAGGTTTGGGGATGTATGTATGAAGGCTCGATCTACAGACCGTGAGAATTTTCCGGGCTATGAACAAAGGGCGAGTATGTGGTGTTTGCTCAGGCTTTTGTCTCTGGATTTTGTGCCTACGTTGGCCATGGAATGTCGGGGTGTCCTCAAGGGCCATGGACAAGTCTTTCTCTGGTGATTTGGCCTGATCCCAAGTGGTTGGGATCATTCTGTGGATGGGAAAAGTCCTTTCTGTATTTTTTTTTTTTTTACCTCAGGTGTCCCACCAAAGAGGGATTCCAGAGCAGTGCCCTGAGTAGGGGTGACTAGACATCTCTAACTCTGGTTGAGATTGGGGGACTAGGGGCTTGGCAAGCCCCATATGTGGGCTGTTGTTCCAGTCACTAAGAGGCATTACATGAGGATAGGGCTCACGCTGAGGGTCACAATGTGTGTTTGTGCAAATTGTAGCCCTCAGGGATAGGTGGGGCCTCATAGTCCATGCTGCTTTCTCCTACAATGAACGTTGGACCACATGCCAACCACAAGGTTTCTTGCCATGGCGAAGGAGAAGTTCTGATTCTTGTATCACGTTCACTCCTGAACAGTGAGTGGAGATAAGGTCTAGGTTCTGAAGGTGAAAACTGAGGTTGGGTAGAGATGAATGCCGAAAGCCATTGTGGGTTTGATATGCTCAGTGTACGGCCAGCTGTCTGGGTGTTGGACTGGAGGTCTGCCTTCAGGCTGTGTCAGACAGGGCTTTAGTGCACAGGCTAGATTGTATAATTGGGGTATGGTCGAGTGGCATGCAGCTTGTTACTCATTTGGCGTTTCTGGTTAGCCCTAGAGGGCAACATTTTTCTTCTGGAAGGCAGGCAGAGTGCTGCATTGTGTCTCCAGAATTGCCAAACTGGAGGGGTGTGGCCAGGATTGTGAAGACGGAAGTCTGAGAACACAAGTTAGACTTAGGTTTCGGGGCGAGGGCACAGCAGGCACACTCTCAAGTGCTGAATCGAGATCTCGTGCTTCTGAATTCAGGGCGAGGATCAGACTTTGGCTTAGGATGGAGTTTCTGTCCATGATGGCCCATTTATGAAGGTGTGGGGCATCATGAGGAAATGGAGGTTTTCTCACAGTGGGATTGTGTGATGCTTCAAACCACAAGGATTTCTTCTGCGAGACAGTCAAGACAGGTTGGTTGGATTCAAGACGTCCCCTAAAGAAATTCTCCAGAGCAGGGTTCTAAGGATGGATGCCTGGGCAGCCCACCTCGCATTCCAACTGTCTCCTAGTGACAAGGCAGGTTTGATCTGCTGGCTCTGGGTGAGCAGCCGAGGGGGCTGATTTGAAATGGACTCTCCTGAGGATGGATCATAATGTAAGTTTGTGTCCTTGGAGACCTTGGAATTGGGCCATGGTGCTGGCGCCCTGAAGGATCCTCCTAACCTGAGGTATTGACACAGCTCCAAAGAGCAAGTTTCTCATGTGGAGATGAGATCTGTTCTGATTGTTTCCTTAGGAAACCCCCATATTCTGATAGTGGAAACCAGGCCTCTGAGGAGAGATACCTAGAAACCAAAGCAATGGATCAGAAGTTGGCTCAGGTTGGAGTTTCTGTCCATGATGGCCCCATTCATAAAGGGGAGCATCTCATGAGGCCATGTAGGTTTTCCCAAGATAGGAGTTGTGAGATGCTCCAATCTGCAAGGATTCCTTCTGCAGGACAGTCAAGACCTGTTGGAAGGCTCCCAGGACATCCCATATGGAACGGCGCCAGAGCAGGATTCCAACGACGGATGCCTAGAGAGTCTGCTTTGTATTCCAGTTGTCTCCTAGGGACAAGGCAGGTTTGATATTCTGGCTCTGGGGGAGTAATCAACGGGGCTGAGTTGAAATGTACTCTCCTGCCGAATGGTCATAATGGGGGTTTGTGTCCATGGAGACCTTGGAATAGGGCGGTGGCTCCGGTTACCTGAAGCTTTCTCCTAACTGGAGGTTTTTACAGAGCTCCAAAGGATAAGTTTCCCATGTGGAGACAAGATTTGTTCTGATTGGTATCTCTGGAATCCCCCATATGCTGGTATTGGAAAACAGGCCTCTGAGGAGAGATGCTTAGAAACAAAAGCAATGGAACCAATTACGTTCTAGGGACCTGTCCAGTTTAATACCTTTCTCTTGGGATATCTGTCTACGGGTGTGTTGAGGTCGTTGCTCAGCTTGTGACAGATCACCCCTCTTTGTACTGGGCGGCCTACACTATTGAAATGGCCTCTGGGACTTTGGAGGTTTCTCCTAATCTGTAGGGTTGTGGCCAATGGAATGGGAAGAATTTCCTTGGAGAGGGCAGGCACAGTCCTGAGGTGTGGCTCCAGGGGCCTCAGCCTGGAGGGTGTGTGGGACAGGGATATCAGGATAGAAGTCTGAAAACACGGTTTGGGGAAGTAGGTATGGCAGGCCCGATCTACAGACTATGAGGATAATTTTTTGGGCGATGACCTAAGGGTGAGGCTTATGTCTCTGGGTTTTGTGTCAATAGTGGCCGTGGAATGTCGGGCTGGCCTCATAGGCCATGGAGGAGTCTTTCTCTCTGGGGATGGCCTGATCCCAAGTGATTAGGGTCATTCTGTGGGTGGAAGGAATCCTTTCTGTGTTTACTTACCTCAAATGTCCCACCAAAGAGGGATTCCAGAGCAGAGCCCTGAGTAGGGGTGACTAGATGTCTATACCTCTGTTTAAGATTGGGTGACTTGGGGCATGGCAGGCCCCATATGTGGGCTCATGGTCCAGCCACTGAGAGGATTTACTTGAGGACAGGGTTCAAACTGAGGGTCCCAATGTGTGTTTGTGCCCACCGCAGCTCTTAAGCATGGGCAGGGCCTCAGGGACCCTACACTACCCTCAGGGGCCCTACTACTACTCCTGTAGGCCCTACAGGGGTCCTACACTGAACTTTGGATAAGATGCCAACCACAAGATTCTGGCGAGAGGGAAGGAGGAGTTATGATTTCTGCATCACTTTCACCCATGGGAAATGAGTAGAGATAAGTTCTAGGTTTCTGTAGCCTGAAAACCAGGTTGGAAAGAGATGGCAACCTAAGGCCATGGCGGTTCAGATGTTCTAAGTGTACGGCAAGCTGTCTGGATGTCGGTTGGGAATTCAGGCCTCAGGTTGTGTCAGACAGGGCATTAGTGCACAGGCTAGACTATATAATTGGTGTACAGTTGAGTGGCATGCAGGTTTATCCTCATTTGAGGTTTCTGGGTAGACCCATAGGGCAAAGTTTTTCTTCTAGAGGGCAGGCAGAGTGCAGCACTGTGTCATCGGAAATGCCAAAATGGAGGGCGTGTGGTCCAGGAGAGTGAGGACGGAAGTCTGAGAACACTAGCTATGCTTAGGTTTTGGGGTGAGGGCACAGCAGGTGCACTCTGAAGAGCTTAATCAAGATCTCGTGCATCTGAAGTCAAGGCGAAGTTCAGCCCTTGGCTCAGGTTGGAGTTTCTTTCCATGATCCGACTTCATGAAGATTGGGGGCATCATGTGACCTTGGAAGCTTTCCATGATATGAGTTGTGAGGTGGTACATGAACAAGGACTCCTGTGGGACAGTCGACACCTGTTGGATAGCTCAAGGATGTCCCATAAGGAAAGACGCAAGAGCAGTGTTCTAAGGGATCTAAGGATCTCTAAGGAGAGATGCCTGGAAATCAAAGGAATAGATCTGATAGGTGCCTATGGGCCTGTTCGTTCCTTTTTACCTCTGGGGACATCAGTCTACGGGTCTGAGTGCCGGTAGGTGTTCAGATGGGCCCAGATTGCCCCTTTTTGTCCTGGGAAGCCACAAATATTGGGATGGCCTCAGGGACATTGGAGGTTTATCCTATTAGTAGGGTTGTGGCCATTGGAATGGGCACATACAATTCCCTTGGAGAGGGCAAGCCCAGTCTTCATGTTTGGCTCCAGGGGCCTGAGCCTGTAGGGTGTGTAGGCCAGGGCTGTTTGGACAGTTGTCTGAAAACACAAACTCGGCTTATGTTTCGGGTCATAGGTATGGCAGGACTGATCTCCAGACCATGAGGAGAACTCTTCGGGATATGAAAAAAGGGCGAGTGTGAGGCTCTTGCTCAAGTTTTTGTCTCTGGAAATTGTGTCACTCATGGTCGTGAAATTTCCAGGTGACTCCATGGGAAATGGACGAGTCTTATTCTCTGGGGGCTTGGCGCTGTCCAAAGAGTTTGGGGTCATTCTGTGGGATGGAAGAATTCCGTTGTTCTGTTGTTGATGATGTGTTTTGTTTTGTTTTTCAACCTCAGGTGTCCCAACAAATGAGGGCTTCCAGAGTAGAGCCCTGGGGAGGGCCGACCAGACAACAAGAAATCTGGTTAAAAATTGGGGCCTAGGGACATGTCAAGCCCATTACACATCTAAAGGTTCAGCCACTGAGAGGACGTACTAGAGGACAGGACTCACGCTGAGGGTCACAATGCGTGTTTATGCCCTCATCGCACTCAAGAATGGGCAGGGCCTCAAGGTGAATGCTGGTTTCTCCTACACTGAACGTTGGACAACATGCCATCCACAAGGTTTCTTGCCATGGGTAAGGAAGAGTTCTGATTTCTGCATCACAGTCACCCCTGGTCAGTTATTGGAGATAAGGTCTAGGTTCTGAAGCCTGAAAAGTGAGGTAGGGAAGAGATGATGACCTAAGGCCATGGCGGGTAGATGTGCTCAGTGTGCAGTCAGCTGTCTGGGTGTTGGTCACGAGGCCCGGCCTCCGGTTGTCAGACAGTGCATTAGTGCCCGGTTAGACTATATATTTTGGGTGCATTCGAGTGCAGTGTAAGTTCTTATCTGAAGAACTCTTCAGGATATGAAGAATGAGCGAGTGTGAAGCGCGTGCTGATGCTTTTGTCTCTGGATTGTGTATCAGGGATGGCCGTGGAATGTTGCGGAGGCCTCATGGGCCATGGACGAATCTTGCTCTCTGTGATTTGGCCCGATCCCAATTGTTTTTCGTCAATCTGTGGGATGGGAGGACTCCTTTAGGGATTGTTACCTCAGGTGTCCCACCAAAAGAGGAATTCCAAAGCAGAGCCCGGGGGAAGAGTGAAGGGACAACCCGCACAATGTTTAAAAATTGGGTCCTAGGGGCATGGCAAGCCCAATATGCTGTCCCTCCATCCAGCCACGGAGAGGCCTTACCTGAGGACTGGGCTCAGGCTGAGGGTCACAATATGCGTTTGTGACCAATGTGGCCCGTAAGCATGGGGGGGCTCATGGGCCACACTGGTTTCAACTACACTGAACCTTGGACAACATGCCAAGCACAAGGTTTCTTGCCATGGGGAAAGAGTACCGATTTCTGCATCATTTTCAAACCCGGGCCGTGATTGCAGATAAGGTCTAGGTACTGAAGCCTGAAAACAGAGGTTGAGAAGAGATGACGACCTAAGGCCATGGCGGCTCCGATGTGCTCATTGTGCGGCCAGCTGTCTGGGTGGGGCCAGGAGGTCCAAGCTCAGGCTGTGTCAGAAAGGGCATTAGTGCCCAGGTGAGCCTATATATTTGGGGTACAGCTGAATGGCGTGCAGGTAGATCCTCATTTGGGGTTTCTGGGTAGCCCAAGAAGGCAATGTTTTTCTTCTGGAGGGCAGGCAGAGTGCTGCATTGTAGTTCTGGATTGTCAAACTGGAGGGCTTGTGGGCCATTAGTCTGAGAACAGAAGTCTGAGAAACCAAGCTAGGCCTAGGTTTCTGGGTGAGGATATGGCAGGCACAATCTACAACCTGAATCGAGATCTCATGCATCTGAAGTCAGTGCGAGGATCAGACGATCGCTCAGGTTGGACATTCTGTCCCTGATGGCCCCTTCTTGAAGGGAGTGTGGATCACGAGGCCATGGGGGTTTGCCACAATGGGAGTTCTGTGAAGCTCCCAAGTGCAAAGATTTTTCTGCAGGACAATTGAGACCTGTTGGTTGGCTCCAGGACAACGATTCCGAGCAGGGTTCTAAGGATGGATGGATGGCTAGCCCACCTCGCATTCCAATTGTCTCCAAGCAACAAGACAGGTTAGATCTGCTGGATCTGAGGGAGCTACAGGAGGATACTGAGTTGAAATGGACTATCCTGTGTCCTAATATGTGTCCTAATATGTGTCCTAATATGATTTTGTGTCTATGGAGACCTTGGAATGAAGCGGTGGCACTGGGGCCCTGAAGGGCACTGGGGCCCTGAAGGGTTCTCCTAAAAAGAGGCTTTCACACAGCTCCATCGTGCAAGTTTCCCATGTGTAGATGAGATTTGTTCTGATGGGTGAGTCAAGAAACAGCCATATGCTGTTATTGAAAACCAGGCATCTGAGGAGAGATGCCTGTAAACCAAAGCAATGGATCCGATGGGTGCCTAGGGGCCTGTTCGTTCCTTTTTCCTTCTGGGGACATCAGTCTCCGGGTCTGAGTGCCGGTAGGTGCTCAGATGGGCCCAGATATTGGGTTTGCCATGCCCCTAGTCCATGCCCCTAGGCCCCAATTTTTAACCATAGTTCGGGTTGTCCCTTCACTCTTCCCCAGGGCTCTGTATTGAAATTCCTCTTTTGGTGGGACACCTGAGGTAACAAACCTGAAAGGAGTACTCCCATCCCACAGATTGACGAAAAACAATTGGGATCGGGCCAAATCCACAGAGAGCAAGATTCGTCTATGGCCCTTGAGGCCTCCAGAACATTCCAGGGCCATTGCTGGACCAAAATCCAGAGACTAAAGCCTGAGCACGCGCCTCAGACTCTCTCATTCTTCATATCCTGAAGAGCTCTTCAGATAAGAACCTACACGGCACTCAAATGCACCCAAAATATATAGTCTAACCTGGGCACTAATGCACTGTCTGACAACCTGAGCCCGGACCTCGTGACCAACACCCAGACAGCTGACCGCACACTGAGCACATCAGACCCGCCATGGCCTTAGGTCATCATCTCTTCCCTACCTCAGTTTCAAGGCTTCAGAACCTAGACCTTATCTCCAATCACTGACCAGGGGTGACTGTGATGCAGAAATAAGAACTCTTCCTTACCCATGGCAAGAAACCTTGTGGTTGGCATGTTGTCCAGCGTTCAGTCTAGGAGAAACCAGCATTGACCCTGAGGCCCCGCCCATTTTGAGTGCGACGAGGGCATAAACACGCATTGTGACCCTCAGCGTGAGTGCTGTCCTCTAGTACGTCCTCTCAGTGGCTGGACCATTAGATATCATCATGGGCTTGACATGTCCCTAGGCCCAAATTTTTAACCAGATTTCTGGTTGTCCAGTCGCCCCTCCCCAGGGCTCTACTCTGGAATCCCTCATTTGGTGGGACACCTGAGGTTGAAAAACAAAACAAAACACATCAACAACAACAGAACAACGGACTTCTTCCATCCCACAGTATGACCCCAAACTCTTTGGATGGGGCCAAAGCCCCAGAGAGTAAGACTCGTCCATTTCCCAAGAAGTCACCCAGAAATTTCACGACCATGAGTGACACGATATCCAGAGACAAAAACTTGAGCAAGAGCCTCACATTCGCCCTTTTTTCATATCCTGAAGAGTTCTCCTCATGGTCTGTAGATCAGTCCTGCCATACCTATGAACCGATACATAAGCCGAGTTTGTGTTTTCAGACTGCTGTCCAAACAGCCCTGGCCTACACACCCTTCAGGTTCAGGCCCCTGGAGCCAAACCTGACGACTGTGCTTGCCCTCTCCAAGGGAATTGTATGTGCCCACTCCAATGGCCACAAACCTACTAATAGGATAAACCTCCAATGTCCCTGAGGCCATCCCAATATTTGTGGCTTCCCAGGACAAACAGGGGCAATCTGGGCCCTTCTGAGCACCTACTGGCTCTCAGACCCGTAGACTGATGTCCCCAGAGGTATGAAAAAAGAAAAAGGCACCTACGCACCTATCAGAACCATTGGTTTGGCTTCCAGGCATCTCTCCTCAGAGGCCTGGATTTCAATAACAGCATATGCCTGTTTCTTGACTCACCCATCAGAACAAATCTCATCTACACATGGGAAACTTGCACGATGGAGCTGTGTGAAAGCCTCTCTTTAGGAGAACCCTTCAGGGCCCCAGTGCCACCGATTCATTCCATGTCTCCATAGACACAAAATCATATTAGGACACCTCCACGGGAGAGTCCATTTCAACTCAGTCTCCTCAGATGCTCCCCCAGATCCAGCAGATCTAACCAGTCTTGTTGCTTGGAGACAATTGGAATGCGAGGTGGGCTACACTGCCATCCATCCTTAGAACCCTGCTCGGAAACTTGTCCTGGAGCCAACCAACAGGTCTTAATTGTCCTGCAGAAGAATTTTTGCAGTTGGGAGCTTCTCACAACTCCCATCGTGTGAAAACCCCCATGGCCTCGTGATCCATCCCCCTTCAAGAAGGTGCCATCAGGGACAGAATGTCCAACCTGAGCGATCGTCTGATCCTCTCCCTGACTTCAGATGCACGAGATCTCGATTCAGGTCTGTAGATTGTGCCTGCCATATCCTCACCCAGAAACCGAGGCCTAGCTTGGTTTCTCAAACTTCCGTCCTCAGACTACTGGCCCACAAGCTCTCCAGTTTGGCAATCCAGAACTACAATGCAGCACTCTGCCTGCCCTGCGGAAGAAATACATTGCCCTCTGGGGCTAATCAGAAACCCCCAGTGGGCATCAACCTGCACGGCATTTGGCTCTACCCCAAATATATAGGCTGACCTGGGCACTAATGCCCTTTCTGACACAGCCTGAGCCTGGACCTACTGGTCCCACCCAGACAGCTGGCTGCACACTGAGCACATCGGACCCGCCATGGCCTTAGGTCGTCATCTCTTCTCAACCTCGGTTTTGAGGCTTAAGAACCTAGACCTTATCTCCAATCACTGCCTGGGTTTGAAAAAAATGCAGAAATCAGAAATCTTTCCCCATGGCAAGAAACCTTGTGGTTGGCACGTTGTCCAAGGTTCAGTGTCATTGGAAGCAGTGTGGCCCATGAGGACCCGCCCATGCTTGCGGGCCACATTGGTCACAAACACACATTGTGACCCCTCAGCCTGAGCCCAGTACTCAGGTAAGGCCTCTCAGTGGCTGGATGGAGAGACAGCATATTGGGCTTGCCATGCCCCTAGGCCCCAATTTTTAACCATAGTTCGGGTTGTCCCTTCACTCTTCCGCAGTGCTCTGCTTTGGAATTCCTCTTTTGGTGGGACACGTGAGGTAACAAACCTGAAAGGAGTCCTCACATCCCAAAGATTGACGAGAAACAATTGGGATCGAGCAAAATCCACAGAGAGCAAGATTCGTCCATGGCCCATGAGGCCTCCCCAACATTCCACGGCCATCGCTGATACAAAATCCAGAGACTAAAGCCTGAGCACGTGCCTCAGACTCGCTCATTCTTCATATCCTGAAGAGTTCTTCAGATAAGAACCTACACGGCAATCGAATGCACCCAAAATATATAGTCTAACCTGGGCACTAATGCACTGTCTGACAACCTGAGACCGGACCTCGTGTCCAACACCCAGTCAGCTGACCGCACACTGAGCACATCAGACCCGCCAAGGCCTTAGGTCATCATCTCTTCCCTACCTCAGTTTTCAGGCTTCAGAACATAGACCTTATCTGCAATCACTGCCCAGGGGTGACTTTGATGCAGAAATCAGAACTCTTCCTTACCCATGGCAAGAAACCTTGTGGTTGGCATGTTGTCCAACGTTCAGTGTAGGAGAAACCAGCATTCACCCTGACGCCCCGCCCATTCTTGAGTGCGACGAGGGCATAAACACGCATTGTGACCCTCAGTGTGAGTGCTGTCCTCTAGCAGGTCCTTTCAGTGGCTGGACCATTAGATGTCATCATGGGCTTGACATGTCCCTAGGCCCCAATTTTTAACCAGATTTCTGGTTGTCCAGTCGCCCCTCCCCAGGGCTCTACTCTGGAATCCCTCATTTCGAGGGACACCTGAGGGTGAAAAACAAAACAAAACAAATCAACAACAACAGAACAACGGAATTCCTCCATCCCACAGAAGGACACCAAGCTCTTTGGACGGGGCTAAACCCCCAGAGAGTAAGACTCGTCCATTTCCCATGAAGTCACCCGGAAATTTCACGACCATGTGAGACACGATATCCAGAGACTAAAACTTGAGCAAGAGCCTCACACTCGCCCTTTTTTCATATCCCGAAGAGTTCTCCTCATGGTCTGTAGATCAGTCCTGCCATACCTATGACCCAAAACATAAGCCGAGTTTGTGTTTTCAGACAACTGTCCAAACAGCCCTGGCCTACACACCCTACAGGCTCAGGCCCCTGGTGCCAAAACTGACGACTGTACTTGCCCTCTCCAAGGGAATTGTATGTGCCGATTCCAATGGCCACAACCCTACTAATAGGATAAACCTCCAAAGTCCCTGAGGCCATCCCAATATTTGTAGCTTCCAAGGACAAACAGGGGCAATCTGGGCCTATCTGAGCACTTACCTGCACTCAGACCCGTAGACTGAAGTCCCCTGAGGTAGAAAGGAATGAACAGGCCCCTAGGCACCTATCGGATCCATTGCTTTGATTTCCAGGATCTCTCCTCAGAGGCCTGGATTTCAATAACAGCATATGGCTGTTTCTTAACTCACCCATCAGAACAAATCTCATCTACACGTGGGAAACGTGCACAATGGAGCTGTGTGAAAGCCTCTCTTTAGGAGAACCTTTCAGGGCCCCAGTGCCTCCGCTTCATTCCTGCTCTCCATAGACACAAAATCATATTAGGACACATCCACGGGACAGTCCATTTCAACTCAGTCTCCTCAGATGCTCACCCAGATCCAGCAGATCTAACCTGTCTTGTTGCTTGGAGACAATTGGAAAGCGAGGTGGGCTATACTGCCATCCATCCTTTGAACCCTGCTCGGAAACTTGTCCTGGAGCCGACCACCAGGTCTTAATTGTCCTGCAGAAGCATCTTTGCAGTTGGGAGCTTCTCACAACTCCCATCGTGGGAAAACCCCAATGGCCTCGTGATCCATCCCCCTTCAAGAAGGTGCCATCAGGGACAGAATGTCCAACCTGAGAGATCGTCTGATCCTCGCCCTGACTTCAGATGCACGAGATCTCGATTCAGGTCTGTAGATTGTGCCTGCCATATCCTCACCCAGAAACCGAGGCCTAGCTTGGGTTCTCAGACTTCCGTCCTCAGACTACTGGCCCACAAGCCCTCCAGTTGGGCAATCCAGAACTACAATGCAGCACTCTGCCTGCCCTCCAGAAGAAAAACATTGACCTCTGGGGCTACCCAGAAACCCCAAATGAGGATCAATCTGCACGCCATTCGGCTGTACCCCAAATATATAGGCTGACCTGGGCACTATTGCCCTCTCTGACACAGCCAGAGCCTGGACCACCGGGCCCCACCCAGACAGCTGGCCGCACACTGAGCACATCGGACCCGCCATGGCCTTAGGTCGTCATCTCTTCTCAACCTCGGTTTTCAGGCTTAAGAACCTAGACCTTATCTCCAATCACAGCCGGGTTTGAAAATGTTGCAGAAATCAGAACTCTTTCCCCATGGCAAGAAACCTTGTGGTTGGCATGTTGTCCAAGGTTCAGTGTAGTGGAAACCAGTGTGGCCCATGAGGCCCCGCCCATGCTTGCGGGCCTCATTGGTCACAACCACACATTGTGACCCCTCAGCCTGAGCCCAGTACTCAGGTAAGGCCTCTCAGTGTCTGGATGGAGAGACAGCATATTGGGCTTGCCATGAACCTAGGCACCAATTTTTAACCATAGTTTGGGTTGTCCCTTCACTCTTCCCCACGGCTCTGCTTTGGAATTCCTCTTTTGGTGGGACACCTGAGGTAACAAACCTGAAAGGAGTCCTCCCATGCCACAGATTGACGAAAAACAATTGGGATCGGGCCAAATCAACAGAGAGCAAGATTCGTCCATGGCCCATGAGGCCTCCCCAACATTCCACAGCCATTGCTGATACAAAATCCAGAAACGAAATCCTGAGCACACACCTCAGACTCGCTCATTCTTCATATCCTGAAGAGTTCTTCAGATAAGAACCTACACGGCACTCGAAGGCACCCAAAATATACAGTCTAACCTGGGCACTACTGCACTGTCTGACAACCTGAGCCCGACCTCGTGACCAACACCCAGACAGCTGACCGCACACTGAGCACATCAGACCCGCATTGGCCTTAGGTCATCATCTCTTCCCTACCTCAGTTTTCAGGCTTAAGAACCTAGACCTTATCTCCAATCACTGACCAGGGGTGACGGTGATGCAGAAATCAGAACTCTTCCTTACCCATGGCAAGAAACCTTGTGGTTGGCATGTTGTCCAACGTTCAGTGTAGGAGAAACCAGCATTCACCCTGAGGCCCCGCCCATTCTTGAGTGCGTCGAGGGCATAAACACGCATTGTGACCCTCAGCGTGAGTCCTGTCCTCTAGTACGTCCTCTCAGTGGCTGGACCATTAGATGTCATCATGGGCTTGACATGTCCCTAGGCCCCAATTTTTAACCAGATTTCTGGTTCTCCAGTCGCCCCTCCCCAGGGCTCTACTCTGGAATCCCTCATTTGGAGGGACACCTGAGGGTGAAAAACAAAACAAAACAAATCAACAACAACAGAACAACGGAATTCTTCCATCCCACAAAAGGACACCAAGCTCTTTGGACGGGGCAAAACCCCCAGAGAGTAAGACTCGTCCATTTCCCATGAAGTCACGCGGAAATTTCACGACCATATGAGACACGATATCCAGAGACTAAAACTTGAGCAAGAGCCTCACACTTGCCCATTTTTCATATGCCGAAGAGTTCTCATGGTCTGTAGATCAGTCCTGCCATACCTATGACCCAAAACATAAGCCGAGTTTGTTTTTTCAGACAGCTGTCCAAACAGCCCTGGCCTACACACCCTACAGGTTCAGGCCCCTGGAGCCAAACCTGACGACTCTGCTTGCCTTCTCCAAGGGAATTGTATGTGCCCACACCAATGGCCCCAACCCTACTAATAGGATAAACCTCCAAAGTCCCTGAGGCCATCCTAATATTTGTGGCTTCCCAGGACAAACAGGGTCAATCTGGGCCCAACTGAGCACCTACCGGCTCTCAGACCCGTAGACTGATGTTCCCAGAGGTAAAAACGAACGAACAGGCCCCTAGGCACCTATCGGAACCATTGGTTTGGCTTCCAGGCATCTCTCCTCAGAGGCCTGGATTTCAATGACAGCATATGGCTGTTTCTTGACTCAAACATCAGAACAAATCTCATCTACACATGGGAAATTTGCACGTTGGAGCTGTGTGCAAGCCTCTCTTCAGGAGAACCCTTCAGGGCCCCAGTGCCTCCGCTTCATTCCTGCTCTCCATAGACACAAAATCATATTAGGACACATCCACGGGACAGTCCATTTCAACTCAGTCTCCTCAGATGCTTCCCCAGATCCAGCAGATCTAACCTGTCTTGTTGCTTGGAGAAAATTGGAAAGCGAGGTGGGCTATACTGCCATCCATCCTTTGAACCCTGCTCGGAAACTTGTCCTGGAGCCGACCAACAGGTCTTAATTGTCCTGCAGAAGAATCTTTGCAGTTGGGAGCTTCTCACAACTCCCATCGTGGGAAAAACCCCATGGCCTCGTGATCCATCTCCGTTCAAGAAGGGGCCATCAAGGACAGAATGTCCAACCTGAGAGATCGTCAGATCCTCGCCCTGACTTCAGATGCACGAAATCTCGATTCAGTTCTGTTGATTGTGCCTGCCATATCCTCACCCAGAAACCGAGGCCTAGCTTGGGTTCTCAGACTTTCGTCATCAGACTACTGGCCCACAAGCCCTCCAGTTGGGCAATCCAGAACTACAATGCAGCACTCTGCCTGCCCTCCAGAAGAAAAACATTGACCTCTGGGGCTACCCAGAAACCCCAAATGAGGATCAACCTGCGCGCCTTTCGGCTGTACCCCAATATATAGGCTGACCTGGGCACTATTGCCCTCTCTGAGACAGCCTGAGCCTGGACCACCGGGCCCCACCCAGACAGCTGGCCGCACACTGAGCACATCGGACCCGCCATGGCCTTGGGTCATCATCTCTTCTCAACCTCGGTTTTCAGGCTTGAGAACCTAGACCTTATCTCCAATCACGGCCGGGTTTGAAAATGATGCAGAAATCAGAACTCTTTCCCCAAGGCAAGAAACCTTGTGGTTAGCATGTTGTCCAAGGTTCAGTGTAGTTGAAACCAGTGTGGCCCATGAGTCCCCGCCCATGCTTGCCGGCCACATTGGTCACAAACACACATTGTGACCCTCAGCCTGAGCCCAGTACTCAGGTAAGGCCTCTCAGTGGCTGGATGGAGAGACAGCATATTGGGCTTGCCATGAACCTAGGCACCAATTTTTAACCATAGTTCATGTTGTCCCTTCACTCTTCCCCAGGGCTCTGCTTTGGAATTCCTCTTTTGGTGGGACACCTGAGGTAACAAACCTGAAAGGAGTCCTCCCATGCCACAGATTGACGAAAAACAATTGGGATCGGGCCAAATCCACAGGGAGCAAGATTCGTCCATGGCCCATGAGGCCTCCCCAACATTCCACAGCCATTGCTGATAGAAAATCCAGAGATGAAATCCCTGACACACACCTCAGACTCGCTCATTCTTCATATCCTGAAGATTTCTTCAGATAAGAACCTACATGGCACTCGAAGGCACCCAAAATATACAGTCTAACCTGGGCACTAATGCACTGTCTGACAACCTGAGCCCGGACCTCGTGACCAAACCCAGACAGCTGACCGCACACTGAGCACATCAGACCCGCATTGGCCTTAGGTCATCATCTCTTCCCTACCTCAGTTTTCAGGCTTAAGAACCTAGACCTTATCTCCAATCACTGACCAGGGGTGACTGTGATGCAGAAATCAGAACTCTTCCTTACCCATGGCAAGAAACCTTGTGGTTGGCATGTTGTCCAACGTTCAGTGTAGGAGAAATCAGCATTCACCCTGAGGCCCCGCCCATTCTTGAGTGCGAGTAGGTCATAAACACTCATTGTGACCCTCAGCGTGAGTCCTGTCCTCTAGTACGTCCTCTCAGTGGCTGGACCATTAGATCTCATAATAGGCTTGATATGTCCCTAGGCCCCAATTTTTAACCAGATTTCTGGTTCTCCAGTCGCCCCTCCCCAGGGCTCTACTCTGGAATCCCTCATTTGTTGGGACACCTGAGGTTGAAATACAAAACAAAACATATCAACAACAACAGAACAACGGACTTCTCCCAACCCACAGAATGACCCCAAACTCTTGGGACGGGGCCAAACCCCCAGAGAGTAAGACTCGTCCATTTCCCATGAAGTCACCCGGAAATTTCACGACCATGTGTGACACGATATCCAGAGACAAAAACTTGAGCAAGAACCTCACACTCGCCCTTTTTTCATATCCCGAAGTGTTCGCCCCATGGTCTATAGATCAGTCCTGCCATACCTATGACCCGAAACATAAGCCGATTTTGTGTTTTCAGACAACTGTCCAAACAGCCCTGGCCTACACACCCTACAGGCTCAGGCCCCTGGGGCCAAACCTGAGGACTGTGCTTGCCCTCTCCAAGGGAATTGTATGTGCCCATTCCAATGGCCACAACCCTACTAAGAGGATAAACTTCCAATGTCCCTGAGGCCATCCCAATATTTGTGGCTTCCCAGAACAAACATGGGCAATCTGGGCCCATCTGAGCACCTACCGGCACTCAGACCCATAGACTGATGACCCCAGAGGTAAAAAGGAACGAACAGGCCCCTAGGCACCTATCCGATCCATTGCTTTGGTTTCCAGGCATCTCTCCTCAGAGGCCTGGATTTCAATAACAGCATATGGCTGTTTCTTAACTCACCCATCAGAACAAATCTCATCTACACATGGGAAACTTGCACAATGTAGATGTGTGAAAGCCTCTCTTTAGAAGAACCCTTCAGGGCCACAGTGCCACTGCTTCATTCCAAGGTCTCCATAGACACAAAATCATATTAGGACACATCCACGGGAGAGTCCATTTCAACTCAGCCTCCTCGGTTGCTCCCCCAGATCCAGCAATCTAACCTGTCTCGTTGCTTGGAGACAATTTGAAGGCGAGTTGGACTACCGAGCCATCCATCCTTAGAACCCTGCTTGGAATCATTGTCCTGGAGACAACCAACTGGTCTCAATTGTCCTGCAGAAGAATCTTTGCAGTTGGGAGCTTCTCACAGCTCCCATCGTGGGAAAACCCCCATGGCCTCGTGATCCACCCCCCCTTCAAGAAGGGGCCATCAGGGACAGAATGTCCAACCTGAGCGATCGTCTGGTCCTCGCCCTGACTTCAGATGCACGAGATCTCGATTCAGGTCTGTAGATTGTGCCTGCCATATCGTCACCCGAAACCTAGGCCTAGCTTGGGTTCTCAGACTTCCGTCCTTAGACTACTGGCCCACAAGCCCTCCAGTTTGGCAATCCAGAACTACAATGCAGCACTCTACCTGCCCTTCAGAAGAAAAAGTTTTCCCTCTGGGGATACCCAGAAACTCCAAATGAGCATCAACCTGCACGCAATTCAGCTGTACACCAAATATATAGGCTGACCTGGGCACTATTGCCCTTTCTGACACAGCCTGAGCTTGGACCTCCTGGTCCCACCCAGACAGCTCGCCGCACTCTGAGCACATCGGACCCGCCATGGCCTTAGGCCGTCATCTCTTCTCAACCTCGGTTTTCAGGCTTCAGAACCTAGACCTTATCTGCAATCACGGCCCGGGTTGGAAAATGATTCAGAAATCAGAACTCTTTCCCCATGGCAAGAAACCTTGTGGTTGGCATGTTGTCCAAGGTTCAGTGTAGTTGAAACCAGTGTGGCCATGAGGCCCCGCCAATGCTTGCGGGCCACATTGGTCACAAACACACATTGTGACCCCTCAGCCTGAGCCCAGGACTCAGGTAAGGACTCTCAGTGGCTGAATGGAGAGACAGCATATTGGGCTTGCCATGCCCCTAGGCCCCAATTTTTAACCATAGTTCGGGTTGTCCCTACACTCTTCCCCAGGGCTCTGCTTTGGAATTCCTCTTTTGGTGGGAAACCTGAGGTAACAAACCTGAAAGAAGTACTCCCATCCCACAGAATGACGTAATAGAAATGGGATAGGGCCAAATCCACAGAGAGCAAGATTCGTCCATGGCCCATGAGGCCTCCCCAACATTCCACGTCCAGAGCTGATAAAAAATCCAGAGACAAAAGCCTGAGCACTCGCCTCAGACTCGCTCATTCTTCATATCCTGAAGAGTTCTTCAGATAAGAACCTACACGGCACTCGAAGGCACCCAAAATATATAGTCTAACCTGGGCACTAATGCACTGTCTGACAACCTGAGCCCGGACCTCGTGACCAACACCCAGACAGCTGACCGCACACTGAGCACATTAGACCCGCATTGGCCTTAGGTCATCATCTCTTCCCTACCTCAGTTTTCAGGCTTAAGAACCTAGATCTTATCTCCAATCACTGACCAGGGCTGACTGTGATGCAGAAATCAGAACTCTTCCTTACCCATGGCAAGAAACCTTGTGGTTGGCATGTTGTCCAACGTTCAGTGTAGGAGAAACCAGCATTCACCCTGAGGCCCCGCCCATTCTTGAGTGCGAGTAGGGCATAAACACGCATTGTGACCCTCAGCGTGAGTCCTGTCCTCTAATACGTCCTCTCAGTGGCTGGACCATTAGATGTCATAATGGTCTTGACATGTCCCTAGGCCCCAATTTTTAACCAGATTTCTGGTTCTCCAGTCGCCCCTCCCCAGGGCTCTACTCTGGAATCCCTCATTTGGTGGGACACCTGAGGTTGAAAAACAAAACAAAACAAATCAACAACAACAGAACAACCGACTTCTTCCATCCCACAGAATGACCCCAAACTCTTTGGATGGGGCCATAGTCCCAGAGAGTAAGACTCGTCCATTCCCATGAAGTCACCCGGAAATTTCACGACCATGAGTGACACGATATCCAGAGACAAAAACTTGATTAAGAGCCTCACATTCGCCCTTTTTTCATATCCTGAAGAGTTCTCCTCATGGTCTGTAGATCAGTCCTGCCATACCTATAACCTGAAACATAAGCCGAGTTTGTGTTTTCAGACAGCTGTCCAAACAGCCCTGGCCTACACACCCTACAGGTTCAGGCCCCTGGAGCCAAACCTGACGACTCTGCTTGCCCTCTCCAATGGAATTGTATGTGCCCACTCCAATGGCCACAACCCTACTAATAGGATAAACCTCCAAAGTCCCTGAGGCCATCCCAATATTTGTGGCTTCCCAGGACAAACAGGGTCAATCTGGGCCCATCTGAGCACCTACAGGCTCTCTGACCCGTAGACTGATGTTCCCAGAGGTAAAAGGAACGAACAGGCCCCTAGGCACCTATTGGAACCATTGGTTTGGCTTCCAGGCATCTCTCATCAGAGGCCTGGATTTCAATAACAGCATATGCCTGTTTCTTGACTCAACCATCAGAACAAATCTCATCTACACATGGGAAACTAGCACGATGGAGCTGTGTGCAAGCCTCTCTTTAGGAGAACCCTTCAGGGCCCCAGTGCCTCCGCTTCATTCCTGCTCTCCATAGACACAAAATCATATTAGGACACATCCACGGGACAGTCCATTTCAACTCATTGTCCTCAGATGCTCCCCCAGATCCAGCAGATCTAACCTGTCTTGTTGCTTGGAGACAATTGGAATGCGAGGTGGGCTATACTGCCATCCATCCTTAGAACCCTGCTCTGAAACTTGTCCTGGAGCCGACCAACAGGTCTTAATTGTCCTGCAGAAGAATCTTTGCAGTTGGGAGCTTCTCACAGCTCCCATCGTGGGAAAACCCCCATGGCCTCGTGATCCATCCCCCTTCAAGAAGGGGCCATCAGGGACAGAATGTCCAACCTGAGCGATCGTCTGATCCTCGCCCTGACTTCAGATGCACGAGATCTCGATTCAGGTCTGTAGATTGTGCCTGCCATATCCTCACCCAGAAACCGAGGCCTGGCTTGGGTTCTCAGACTTCCGTCCTCAGACTACTGGCCCACAAGCCCTCCAGTTTGGCAATCCAGAACTACAATGCAGCACTCTGCCTGCCCTCCAGAAGAAAAACATTGACCTCTGGGGCTACCCAGAAACCCCAAATGAGGATCAACCTGCACGCCATTCAGCTGTACCCCAAATATATAAGCTGACCTGGTACTATTGCCCTTTCTGACACAGCCTGAGCCTGGACCACCGATCCCCACCCAGACAGCTGGCCGCACACTGAGCATATCGGACCCGCCATGGCCTTAGGTCGTCATCTCTTCTCAACCTCGGTTTTCAGGCTTCAGAACCTAGAACTTATCTCCAATCACGGCCGGGTTTGAAAATGATGAAGAAATCAAAACTCTTTCCCCATGGCAAGAAACCTTGTGGTTGGCATGTTGTCCAAGGTTCAGTGTAGTTGAAACCAGTGTGGCCCATGAGTCCCCGCCCATGCTTGCGGGCCACATTGGTCACTAACACACATTGTGACCCTCAGCCTGAGCCCAGTCTTCAGGTAAGGCCTCTCAGTGGCTGGATGGAGAGAAAGCATATTGGGTTCGCCATGAACCTAGGCCCCAATTTTTAACCATAGTTCGGGTTGTCCCTTCACTCTTCCCCAGTGCTCTGCTTTGGAATTCCTCTTTTGGTGGGACACCTGAGATAACAAACCTGAAAGGAGTCCTCCCATGCCACAGATTGACGAAAAACAATTGTGATCGGGCAAAATTCACAGAGAGCAAGATTCGTCCATGGCCCATGAGGCCTACCCAACATTCCACGGCCATTGCTGATACAAAATCCAGAGACTAAATCCAGAGCATGCGCCTCAGACACGCTCATTCTTCATATCCTGAAGTTTTTCAGATAAGAACCTACACGGCACTCGAAGGCACCCAAAATATATAGTCTAACCTGGGCACTAATGCACTGTCTGACAACCTGAGCCCGTACCTCTTGACCAACACCCAGACAGCTGACCGCACACTGAGCACATCAGACCCGCCATGGCCATAGGACATCATCTCTTCCCTACCTCAGCTTTCAGGCTTAAGAACCTAGACCTTATCTCCAATCACTGCCCAGGGGTGACTCTGATGCAGAAATCAGAACTCTTCCTTACCCATGGCAAGAAACCTTGTGGTTGGCATGTTGTCCAAAGTTTAGTGTAGGAGAAATCAGCATTCACCCTGAGGCCCCGCCCATTCTTGTGTGCGACGAGGGCATAAACACGCATTGTGACCCTCAGCGTGAGTCCTGTCCTCTAGTACGTCCTATCAGTGGCTGGACCATTAGATGTCATAATGAGCTTGACATGTCCCTCGGCCCCAATTTTTAACCAGATTTCTGGTTCTCCAGTCGCCCTTCCCCAGGGCTCTACTCTGGAATCCCTCATTTGGAGGGACACCTGAGGTCGAAAAACAAAACAAAACAAATCAACAACAACAGAACAACGGACTTCTCCCAACCCAAAGTATGACCCCAAACTCTTTGGACGGGGCCAACCCCCAGAGAGTAAGACTCGTCCATTTCCCATGAAGTCACGCGGAAATTTCACGACCATGTGTGACACGATATCCAGAGACAAAAACTTGAGCAAGAGCCTCACACTCGCCCTTTTTTCATATCCCGAAGTGTTCGCCCCATGGCCTGTAGATCAGTCCTGCCATACCTATGACCCGAAACATAAGCCGATTTTGTGTTTTCAGACAACTGTCCAAACAGCCCCGGCCTACACACCCTACAGGCTCAGGCCCCTGGAGCCAAACCTGACGACTGTGCTTGCCCTCTCCCAGGGAATTGTATGTGCCCATTCCAATGGCCACAACCCTACTAAGAGGATAAACTTCCATGTCCCTGAGGCCATCCCTAAATTTTTGGTTTCCCAGGACAAACAGGGGCAATCTGGGCCCATCTGAGCACCTACCGGCACTCAGACCCATAGACTGATGACCCCAGAGGTAAAAAGGAAGGAACAGGCCACTAGGCACCTATCCAATCCATTGCTTTGGTTTCCAGGCATCTCTCCTCAGAGGCCTGGATTTCAATAAAAGCATATGGCTCTTTCTTGACTCACCCAGCAGAACAAATCTCATCTACACATGGGAAACTTGCACGATGTAGATGTGTGAAAGCCTTTCTTTAGGAGAACCCTTCAGGGCCACAGTGCCACCGCTTCATTCCAAGGTCTCCATAAACACAAAATCATATAAGGACACATCCACGGGAGAGTCCATTTCAACTCAGCCTCCTAGGTTGCTCCCCCAGATCCAGCAATCTAACCTGTCTCGTTGCTTGGAGACAATTTGAAGGCGAGGTGGGCTACCCAGCCATCCATCCTTAGAACCCTGCTCAGAATCATTGTCCTGGAGACAACCAACTGGTCTCAATTGTCCTGCAGAAGAATCTTTGCAGTTGTGAGCTTCTCACAACTCCGATCGTGGGAAATCCCCCATGGCCTCGTGATCCACACCCCTTCAAGAAAGGGCCCTCAGGGACAGAATGTCCAACCTGTGCGATCGTCTGATCCTCGCCCTGACTTCAGATGCACGAGATCTCGATTCACGTCTGTAGATTGTGCCTGCCATATCCTCACCCAGAAACCTAGGCCTCACTTGGGTTAGAGTTCCGTCCTCAGACTACTGGCCCACAAACCCTCCAGTTTGGCAATCCAGAACTACAATGCAGCACTCTGCCTGCCCTCCAGAAGAAAAACATTGCCCTCTGGGGCTACCCAGAAACCCCCAATGAGGATCAACCGGGCACGCCATTCAGTTGTACCCCAAATATATAGGCTGACCAGGGTACTAATGCCCTTTCTGACACAGCCTGAGCCTGGACCTCCTGGCCCCACCCAGACAGCTGGCCGCACACTGAGCACATCGGACCCGCCATGGCCTTAGGTCGTCATCTCTTCTCAACCTCGGTTTTCAGGCTTCAGAACCTTGACCTTATCTCCAATCACGGCCCGGGTTGGAAAATGATGCAGAAATCAGAACTCTTTCCCCATGGCAAGAAACCTTGTGGTTGGCATGTTGTCCTAGGTTCAGTGTCGTTGAAACCAGTGTGGCCCATGAGGCCCGGACAATGCTTGCGGGACACATAGGTCACAAACACACATTGTGACCCCACAGCCTGAACCCAGTCCTCAGGTAAGGCCTCTCAGTGGCTGGATGGAGAGACAGCATTGGGCTTGCCAAGTCCTTAGGCCCCAATTTTTAACCGTACTTTGGGTTGTCCCTTCACTCTTCCCCAGGGATCTGCTTTGGAATTCCTCTTTTGGTGGGAAACCTTATGTAACAAACCTGAAAGGAGTCCTCCCATCCCACAGATTGACGAAAAACAATTGGGATCGGGCCAAATCCACAGAGAGCAAGATTCGTCCATGGCCCATGAGGCCTCCCCAACATTCCACGGCATTCGCTGATACAAAATCCAGACACAAAAGCCTGAGCACGCGACTCAGACTCGCTCATTCTTCATATCCTGAAGAGTTCTTCAGATAAGAACCTACACGGCACTCGAAGGCAACCAAAATATACAGTGTAACCTGGGCACTACTGCACTGTCTGACAACCTGAGCCCGGACCTCGTGACCAACACCCAGACAGCTGAACGCACACTGAGCACATCAGACCCGCCAAGGCCTTAGGTCATCATCTCTTCCCTACCTCAGTTTTCAGGCTTAAGAACCTAGACCTTATCTCCAATCACTGCCCACGGGTCACTGTGATGCAGATATCAGAACTCTTCCTTACCCATGGCAAGAAACCTTGTGCTTGGCATGTTGTCTAACGTTCAGTGTAGGAGAAACCAGCATTCACCCTGAGGCCCCGCCCATTCTTGAGTGCGACGAGGGCATAAACACGCATTGTGACCCTCAGCGTGAGTCCTGTCCTCTAGAACGTCCTCTCAGTGGCTGGACCATTAGATGTCATAATGGGCTTCACATGTCCCTAGGCCCCAATTTTTAACCAGATTTCTGATTGTCCAGTCGCCCGTCCCCAGGGCATACTCTGGAATCCCTCATTTGGTGGGACAACTGTGGTTGAAAAACCAAACAAAACAAATCAACAACAACAGAACAACGGACTTCTTCCATCCCACAGAATGACCCCAAACTCATTGGACGGGGCCAAACTCCCAGAGTAAGACTCGTCCATTTCCACGAAGTCACCCGGAAATTTCACGACCACGAGTGACACGATATCCAGAGACAAAAACTTGAGCAAGAGCCTCACACTCGCCCTTTTTTCATATCCCGAAGAGTTCGCCTCATGGTCTGTAGATCAGTCCTACTATACCTATGACCCGAAACATAAGCTGAGTTTGTGTTTTCAGACAGCTGTCCAAACAGCCCTGGCCTACACACCCTACAGGCTCAGGCCCCTGGAGCCAAACCTGACGACTGTGCCTGCCCTCTCCAAGGGAATTGTATGTGCCCATTCCAATGGCCACATCCCTAAGAGGATAAACCTCCAAAGTCCCAGAGGCCCTCCCAATATTTGTGGTTTCCCAGGAAAAACAGGGGCAATCTGGGCCCATCTGAGCACCTACCGGCACTCAGAACCGTAGACTGATGTCCCCAGAGGTAAAAAGGAACGAACAGGCCCCTAGGCACCTATCGGATCCATTGCTTTGGTTTCTAGGCATCTCTCCTCAGAGGCCTGGATTTCAATAACAGCATATGGCTGTTTCTTGACTCACCCATCAGAACAAATCTGATCTACACATGGGAATCTTGCACGATGGAGCTGTGTGAAAGCCTCTCTTTAGGAGAACCCTTCAGGGCCCCAGCGCCACCGCTTCATTCCAAGGTCTCAATAGACACAAAATCATATTAGGACACATCCACGGGAGAGTCCATTTCAACTCAGTCTCCTTGGTTGCTCCCCCAGATCAGATCTATTGCTTTGGTTTCCAGGCATCTCTCCTTAGAGATCCTTAGAAACCTTAGAACCCTGCTCTTGCGTTCTTTCCTTATGGGACATCCTTGAACCATCCAACAGTTTTCGACTGTCCCACAGGATTCCTTGTTCATGGACCACCTCACAACTCATATCATGGAAAGCTTCCAAGGTCACATGATACCCCCAATCTTCATGAAGTCGGATCATGGAAAGAAACTCCAACCTGAGCCAACGGCTGATCTTCGCCTTGACTTCAGATGCACGAGATCTTGATTAAGCTCTTCAGAGTGCACCTGCTGTGCCCTCACCCCAAAACCTAAGCATAGCTAGTGTTCTCAGACTTCCGTCCTCACTCTCCTGGACCACACGCCCTCCATTTTGGGATTTACGATGACACAGTTCTGCACTCTGCCTGCCCTCTAGAAGAAAAACGTTGCCCTATGGGTCTACCCAGAAACCTCAAATGACGATAAACCTGCATGCCACTCAACTGTACACCAATTATATAGTCTAGCCTGTGCACTAATGCCCTTTCTGACACAACCTGAGGCCTGAATTCCCAACCGACACCCAGACAGCTTGCCGTACACTGAGAACATCTGAACCGCCATGGCCTTAGGTTGCCATCTCTTTCCGACCTGGTTTTCAGGCTACAGAAACCTAGAACTTATCTCTTCTCATTTCCCATGGGTGAACGTGATGCATAAATCATAACTCCTCCTTCCCTCTCGCCAGAATCTTGTGGTTGGCATCTTATCCAAAGTTTAGTGTAGGACCCCTGTAGGGCCTACAGGAGTAGTAGTAGGGCCCCTGAGGGTAGTGTAGGGTCCCTGCGGCCCTGCCCATGCTTAAGAGCTGCGGTGGGCACAAACACACATTGGGACCCTCAGTTTGAACCCTGTCCTCAAGTAAAGCCTCTCAGTGGCTGCACCATGAGCTCACCTATGGGGCCTGCCATGCCCCAAGACACCCAATCTTAACCAGAGGTAGAGACATCTAGTCACCCCTACTCAGGGCTCTGCTCTGGAATCCCTCTTTGGTTGGACATTTGAGGTAAGTAAACACAGAAAGGATTCCTCCCACCCACAGAATGACCCCAATCACTTGGGATCAGGCCATCCCCAGAGAGAAAGAATCCTCCATGGCCCATGAGGCCAGCCCGACATTCCACGGCCACTATTGACACAAAACCCAGAGACATAAGCCTCACCCTTAGGTCATAGCCCAAAAAATTCTCCTCATAGTCTGTAGATCGGGCCTGCCATACCTACGTCCCCAAACCGTGTTTTCAGACTTCTAATCTGACATCCCTGTCCCACACACCCTCCAGGCTGAGGCCCCTGGAGCCACACTTCAGGACTGTGCCTGCCCTCTCCAAGGAAATTCTTCCTATTCCATTGGCCACAACCCTACAGATTAGGAGAAACCTCCAAAGTCCCAGAGGCCATTCCAATAGTGTAGGCCGCCCAGTACAAAGAGGGGTGATCTGTCACAAGCTGAGCAACGACCTCAACTCACCCGTAGACAGATATCCCAAGAGAAAGGTATTAAACTGGACAGGCCCCTAGAACGTAATTGGTTCCATTGCTTTTGTTTCTAAGCATCTCTCCTCAGAGGCCTGTTTTCCAATACGAGCATATGGGGGATTCCAGAGATACCAATCAGAACAAATCTTGTCTCCACATGGGAAAATTATCCTTTGGAGCTCTGTAAAAACCTCCAGTTAGGAGAAAGCTTCAGGTAACCGGAGCCACCGCCCTATTCCAAGGTCTCCATGGACACAAACCCGCATTATGACCATTCGGCAGGAGAGTACATTTCAACTCAGCCCCTTTGATTACTCCCCCAGGGCCAGAATATCAAACCTGCCTTGTCGCTAGGAGACAACTTGCATGCAAAGCCGACTCTCTAGGCATCCATCGTTGGAATCCTGCTCGGGCGCCGTTCCATATGGGATGTCCTGGGAGCCTTCCAACAGGTCTTGACTGTCCTGCAGAAGGAATCCTTGCAGATTGGAGCATCTCACAACTCCTATCGTGGGAAAACCTACATGGCCTCATGAGATGCTCCCCTTTATAAAGGGGCCATCATGGACAGAAACTCCAACCTGAGCCAACTTCTGATCCTTTGCTTTGGTTTCTAGGTATCTCTCCTCAGAGGCCTGGTTTCCAATATCAGAGTATGGGGGTTTCCTAAGGAAACAATCAGAACAGATCTCATCTCCACATGAGAAACTTGCTCTTTGGAGCTGTGTCAATACCTCAGGTTAGGAGGTTCCTTCAGGGCGCTGGCACAATGGCCCAATTCCAAGGTCTCCAAGGACACAAACTTACATTATGATCCATCCTCAGGAGAGTCCATTTCAAATCAGCCCCCTCGGCTGCTCACCCAGAGCCAGCAGATCAAACCTGCCTTGTCACTAGGAGACAGTTGGAATGCGAGGTGGGCTGCCCAGGCATCCATCCTTAGAACCCTCTCTGGAGAATTTCTTTATGGGAAGTCTTGAATCCAACCAACCTGTCTTGACTGTCGTGCAGAATGAATCCTTGTGGTTTGAAGCATCACACAATCCCACTGTGAGAAAACCTCCATTTCCTCATGATGCCCCACACCTTCATAAATGGGCCATCATCGACAGAAACTCCATCCTAAGCCAAAGTCTGATCCGCGCCCTGAATTCAGAAGCACGAGATCTCGATTCAGCACTTGAGAGTGTGCCTGCTGTGCCCTCGCCCCGAAACCTAAGCCTAACTTGTGTTCTCAGACTTCCGTCTTCACAATCCTGGCCACACCCCTCCAGTTTGGCAATTCTGGAGACACAATGCAGCACTCTGCCCGCCCTCCAGAAGAAAAATGTTGCCCTATAGGGCTAACCAGAAACGCCAAATGAGTAACAACCTGCATGCCACTCGACCATACCCCAATTATACAATCTAGCCTGTGCACTAAAGCCCTTTCTGACACAGCCTGAAGGCAGATCTCCAGGACAACACCCACACAGCTGGCCGTACACTGAGCCTATCAAACCCACAATGGCTTTCGGCCATCATCTCTACCCAACCTCAGTTTTCACCTTCAGAACCTAGACCTTATCTCCACTCACTGCTCAGGAATGAACGTGATACAAGAATCAGAACTTCTCCTTCGCCATGGCAAGAAACCTTGTGGTTGGCATGTGGTCCAACGTTCATTGTAGGAGAAAGCAGCAAGGACTATGAGGCCCCACCTATCCCTGAGGGTTACAATTTGCACAAACACACATTGTGACCCTCAGCGTGAGCCCTATCCTCATGTAAAGCCTCTTAGTGACTGGAACAACAGCCCACATATGGGGCTTGCCAGGCCCCTAGTCCCCCAATCTCAACCAGAGTTAGAATGTCTAGTCACCCCTACTCAGGGCACTGCTCTGGAATCCCTCTTTGGTGGGACACCTGAGGTAAAAAAAAAAGAAATACAGAAAGGACTCTTCCCATCCACAGAATGATCCCAACCACTTGGGATCAGGCCAAATCACCAGAGAAAGACTTGTCCATGGCCCTTGAGGACACCCCGACATTCCACGGCCACCGTAGGCACAAAATCCAGAGACAAAAGCCTGAGCAAACGCCACATACTCGCCCTTTGTTCATAGCCCGGAAAATTCTCACGGTCTGTAGATCGAGCCTTCATACATACATCCCCAAACCTAAGCTGAGTTTGTGTTTTCAGACTTCTGTCCCCACATTCCTGGCCCACACACCATCCAAGCTGGGGCCCCTGGAGCCACACCTGATGACTGTGGCTTCCTTCTCCAGGGGAATTCTGCCATTTCCATTGGCCACAACCCTATAGATTAGGAGAAACCTCCAAACTCCCCGAGGCCATCCCAATAGTGTTGGCTGCCCAGGACAAACAGGGATGATCTTTCACAAGTTAGGAAACTACCTCCACTCAGACCCAGAGACAGATATCCCCATAGAATAAGATTGAACTGGACAGGCACTTAGGCCCTAATCAGATCCATTGCTTTTGTTTCCAGGCATCTCTCCTCAGAGGCCTGGTTACCAATACCAGCATATGGTGGATTACTTAGGCACTCATAGAAAAATCTCGTCTCCACATAGGAAATTACTCTTTGGAGCTCTATAAAAACCTCTGTTTAGGAGAATCATTCAGGGCCCCGGATCAAGCCCTCATTCCAAGTTCTCCATGGACTTAAACCCACATTATGATCTATCCTCGGTAGAGTCCAGGTCAACTCATCCCCCTTGGTTTCTCCCCCAGGGCCTGCAGATCAAACCTGCCTTGTTGCTAGGAGACAACTAGAATGGGAGGCGGGCTGCCCAGGCATCCATCCTTAGAACCCTACTCTGGAGTCATTCCATATGGGACATCCTAGAGCCTTCCAACAGGTCTCAAGTGTCCCAAAGAAGGAATCTTTGCAGTCTGGTGCATCTGACAACTCCCATTGTGGGAAAATCTTCATGGCCTCTTGAGACGCTCCACTTTATAAAGGGGCCATCATGGACAGAAACTCCAACCTGAGCAAACGTCTGATATTCGCCCTGGCTTCAGGTGCATGAGATCTTGATTCAGGTCTGCAGAGTGTGCCTTCTGTGTCCTCACCCCAAAAACTAAGCCTACCTTGTGTTCTCAGACTACCGTCCTCACACCCCTCGCCCAAAAGCCCTACAGTTTGGCAATACTGGGGCCACAATGCAGCACTCTGCCTGCCCTCCAGAAGAAAAACTTTGCCTTATGGAGCTACCTAGAAACCCGAATGAGGATCAACTGAACGCCACTCGACTGCACCCCAAATATACAGTCTACCCTGTCTAATGCCCTGTCTGACACAGCATGAGCCCACACCTCCAGACCTACGCTCAACAGCTAGCCACACACTGAGCTCATTGTACCCATCAGGTCCTTAGGTCTTCATCTCTTCCCAACCTCGGTTTTCGGGTTTCAGAACCTAGACCTAAACTCCAATCACTGTCCAGGGGTGAACGTGATGCAGAAATCACAACTCTTCCTTCGCCATGGCCGGAAACCTTGTGGTTGGCATATTCTCCAACGATCAGTGTAGGAGAATCCAGCGTGGCCCATGAGGCCCTCCCACACTTGAGGGCCTTTTTGGGCACAAATAGGCATTGTGACCCTCAGCATGAGCCCTGTCCTCAAGGAAGACGTCTCAGTGTCTGAATCAAGAGCCCACATATTGGACTTGCCATGCCCCAAGGCCCCCAAACTTAAACAGAGGTGGGGTTATTCAGTTGGCCCTACCAAGGACTCTGCTCTGGAATCCCTCTTTTATTGGCACACATGAGGTACATAAAATAAAATAAAAAAAACAGAAAGGAAACTTCCATCCCACAGAATGTACCCAAACTCTTGGGATTGGGGCAAATCCTCAGAGAAGGAAAGCCGTCCACAACCCATGAGGCCACGCCAGCATTCGACCCACATTGTTGACACAAATCCAGAGACAAAACCTGAGCAAGCACCTCAAACTCACCCTTTTTCATATCCCGAAGTGTTATCACGGTCTGTAGATTGGGCGTGCCATACCTATGTCCCCAATCCAAAGCGGAATTTTTGTTTTCAGACTTCTGTCCCCACAGGCCTGGCCCACACACCCTCAAGGCTGGTCCCCTAGAGCCAAACTTAGAACTGTGCCTGCTCTCTCCAGGGGATTTCTGCCCATTCCATTGGCCACAACCCTATAGATTAGGAGAAACTCCAAAATCCCGAGGCCATTCCCAATATTATAGGCTGCCCAGGACAAACAGGGGCGATCTGACACAAGCCGAGCAACTACCTCCCCTCAGATCCATAGACACGTATCCCCAGGAAAGAGGTTGTACCGGACAGGCACCTAGGCCCTAACCATATCCATTGCCTTTGTTTCCAGATATCTCTCCTCAGAGGCCTGGTTTCCAATACCAGCATATGGGAGATTCCTTAGGCACTCATCAAAACAATTCTCTTCTCTACTTAGGAAACGTACTCTTTAGAGCTCCATCAAAACCTCCGGTTATGAACATCCCTCAAGGCCCCGGATCAAGCACCCCATTCCAAGGTCTCCATGGACACAAATGCACATTATGACCCATCCTCAACTCACCCATTTCAACACACCCGCCTCGGTTACTCCCCTAGATCCAGCAGATCGAACTTGCCTTGGCGCTATGAGACACCTGGAATGGGAGGCAGGCTGCCCAGGCATCCATCCTTAGAACCCTGCTCTGGATAACTTCCTTATGGGATGTCCTGGAGCCATCCAGCAGGTCTCGACTGTCCCACGGAAGGAATCATTGCGGTTTGGAGCATCTCACAATTCCCATCGTGGGGAAACCTCCATGGCCTCGTGAGACCCTCCCCTTCATGAAGGGGCCGTCATGGACAGAAACTCCAACCTGAGCCAACGTCTGATCCTAGCTCTGTCTTCAGGTACACGCGATCTCGAATCATCTCTGCAGAGGGTTCCTGCCGTCCCCTCACCCCGAAATCTAAGTCTGGCTTGTGTTCTCAGAATTTTTTCCTCACACTCCTGGCCCACAAGCCTTCCAGTTTGGGAATTCTGGAGCCACTATGTGGCACTGTGTCTTCCTTCCCGAAGAAAAACCTTGCCCTCTGGGGCTACCCAGTAACCACAAATGAGTACCAACCTGCACGAAACTCGACTGCACCCCAATGATACAGTCTAGCCGGGGCACTAATTCCCTGTCTGCCATAGCCTGAGCCTGCACCTCCCAACCCACACTCAACAGCTGGCCGAACACTGACACTGAGCACATCAGTCACACCATGGCCTTAGGTCTTCATCTCTTCCCAACCTCAGTTTTCAGGCTTCAGAACCTAGACCTTAAATCCAATCACAGTCCAGGAGTGAAAGTGTTGCAGAAATTAGAACTCCTTCTTCCCCATGGCCAGAAAACTTGTGTTTGCCATATTGTGCAACGTTCAGTGTAGGAGAAACCAGCATGGTACATTAGGCCACGCCCTGACTTGAGGGTCTCCTTGGCCACAAAATCACATTGTGAAACTCAATATGAGCCCTATGCTCAAGGAAGGCCTCTCAGTGTCTGGACCAAGAGCCCACATATGGGGCTTGCCATGTTCTTAGGTCCCAATGTTAACCAGAATTCTGGTTGTCCAGTCGCCCCTCCCCAGTATTCTGCTGTGGAATCCCTCTTTTGGTGGTCCACCTGAGGTAAAAAAAAAAAAAAAAAAAAAAAAACAACCAGAAAGGCCTCCTCCCTTCCCACAGAATGACCCCAAACTCTTGGGATTGGGTCAAATCCCCAGAAAGGGAGCCTCATCGATGGCCCATGAGGACACCCGGACATTCCATGGCAATCGGTGACACATATCCAGAAAAAAATAAGCATGAGCAAGCACCTCACTTTCGCCCTTTGTTCATATCCCGAAGAGTTCTCCTCATGGTCTATATATCGGGCCGGCCATACCTACAGACCCAAACCTAAGTGGAGTTTGTGTTTTCAGACTTTTGTCCAAATAGCCCTGGACCACACACGCTCCACACTTGGGTCCCTGGAGCCACACCTCAGGACTGTGCTTCCCTTTCAAGAGAATTCTTCCCATTCCATTGGCCACAACATTGCAAATTAGGAAAAACCTCCAAAGTTACCGAGGCCATCCCAATAGTGTAGGCCGCCCAGGACAAACAGGTGTGCTCTCAAACCAGCTGAGCAACTACCTCCACTCAGACAAAAGATGTCCCCAGAAAAGAATATTGAACCGGACAGGCCCCTAGGCCCTAATCAGATCCATTGCTTTGTTTTCCAGGCATCTCTCCTCAGAGGCCTCATTTCCAATACCAGCAAATGGTGGTTTCCTGAGGCACCAATAAGAACAAATCTCGTCTCCCCATGGAAAACTTGCTCATTGGAGCTTTGTTATAACCTCTGGTTAGGAGAATCCTTCAGGGCCCTGGTGCCACTGCCCCATACCAAGGTCTCAATGGACTCAAACCAACATTAAGACCATCCTCAGGAAAGTCCATCTCAACTCATTTAAGACCATCCTCAGGAAAGTCCATTCCAACTCAGCCCCCTCTGATGCTACCCCAAGCCAGCAAATCAAACGTTTCTTGTTGCTAGGAGACAATTGGAATTGAGGCTGTCTGCCCAGGCATCCATACTTAGAACCCTGTTCTGGAAAAATACCTTATGAGACGTCCTGGAGCCATCCAACAAATCTTAATTGTCCCACAGAAAGAATCCTTGCGGTTTGGAGCATCTCACAACTCTAATAGTGGGAAAACCCCCATGGCCTCATAATGCCCCCCCCTTCATGAAGTGGCCAACATGGACAGAAACTCCAACCTGAGCCAAAGTCTGATCCTCGACCTGACTTCAGACTCATGAGATCTCAATTCAGCTCTGCAGAGTGTGCCTGCCATGTCCATTCCCCGAAACCTAAGCCTAGCTTGTGTTCTCAGACTTCCGTCCTCACTCTCCTGGCCCACAAACCCTCCAGTTTGGGAATTCCGAAGCCACAATGCAGCACTCTGCCTGCCCTCCAGAAGAAAAACTTTGCCCTATGCTGCTAATAAGAAACCCCAAATGATTATCTAATGCATGCCACTCGACTGTAAAGCAATTATACAGCCTACCCTGAATACTAATGCCCTCTCTGGAACAGCCTGAGACAAGACATCCCAAACCACACCTAGACAGCTGGCTCCAACCTGGACACAAGGGACCCGTAATGGCTATAGTTCGTCATCTCTTCCCAACCTTGGTTTTCAGGCTTCAGAACCTAGACCTTATCTCCAATCACTGCCCAGGGGTGAACGTGATGCAGAAATAAGAATTCCTCCTTCCCCATGGCCAGAAACCTTGTGGTTGGCATGTTGTCCAACGTTCAATGTGGGAAAACCTGCATTGTCGGAAAGGCCACGCCAGTGCTTGAGGGCCGCCTACTGCACAGACATGCACTGTGACCTGTAGCGTGAGTCCCGTATTAAAGTAACGCCTCTCAGTGGCTGGACCAAGATCCTGCCTATGGGGCTTGTCATATCCATAGGCCCCCAGGCTTAACCAGAGAGCGAGTATTCCAGTTGTCAGTACCCACTGCTATGCTCCAGAATCCCTCTACTGGGGGGACACATGAAGCAGAAAACAGGACTCTTCCCTTCCCACAGAATGACCCCAAACTCTTGGGTCTGGACAAACTACCAGAGAGGGAGACTTCTACGACCCATGAGGCAACTCCTACATTAAACGGCCATTGTGGACAAAATATCCAGAGACAAAAGACTGAGCGACTGCCTCCCTCTCACCCTTCTTTCATATCCAGAGGAGCTCCCCTCACGGACTATAGATCAGGCCTGCCATAACCTCGGCAACAAACCTGAGCTGAGTTGGGGTTTTTGGATGTCGGTCTGCACAGCCGTGGCCCACACCGCCTCCAGGCTGGGGTCTCTGGAGCCACACCCCAGAACTGGGCCTGCTCTCTCCTAAGAAACTGCCCGTTTCATTGGCCACAACTCTACAAAATAGTAGAAACCTCAAGGTCCCCAAGGACATCCCACTACCGCAAGCCGCACTGGACCAACAGGGGCATTATGACACCAGCTGAGCAACTACTACCTCCATGCAGACACACAGACTGATATCCGCAGAGACAGAAGATTGAACCAGACAGGCCCCTAGGCCCTATTATGAACTCTTGCTTTGGTGTCCAGGTATCACTCCTCAGAGGCCTGGGTTCGAAGACCAGCATATGGGGCTATCCTGAGGCACCAGACAGAACACCTCTCATCTCCACATGGAATGTTTCCTTGTTGGACTTTTGTTAAACCCTTCGCGTTGGAGAATCCTGCAGAGTCCCTTAGCTACTGCCACATTCCAAGGTCTCCATGGCCACCAACCCACATTATGACTCATCCTCAGGAAAGTCCATTTAAACTCAGCCTTCTGGGTAGCTCACACTAGAGCCCGCAGATTGAGCGTGCCTTGTCTCGACCAGGCAATGGGAAGGTGAGTTGGCGTTTCTCGGCATCCATGCTTAGGCCCCTGCTCTCGAGTCTTTCTGTATGGGGCATCCTGGAACCATCCAATAGTACTCGACTGTCCTGAAGAAGGAAACTTTGAAGTTTGGAGCAGCTCACAACTCCCAGCGTAGGGAAACCTCCCTGGCCTCATGACGCCCCCACCCCCTTCAGGAAGGGGCCGTCATGGACACAAACTGCAGCTTGAGGCAACATCTGATACTCGCTCTGACCTCAGATGCAGGAGATCTCGATTCAGCCTCTGCACAGTGGGCCCAAACCTCGTGCTACCTTGTGTTTTCAGACTTCCTTCCTCACACTCCTGGCAAACATGTCCTCAAGACTTGGAATTCTGGAACCAAAGTGCAGCCCTATGCTGGCTCTCCAGAAGAAAAACGTTGCTCTATGGGGATCTCTATAAACCCCAAATGAGGATCAACCTGCTCGGTTCTCGACCTCACCCCAATTGGATTGTTCGGGTTGTCCATTCATCCCTCCCCAGAGCTCTGCTTTGGAATCCCTCTTTTGGTGGGACACCTGAGGTAACAAAACTAAAAGGACTCCTCCCATCCTTCAGATTGACCCAAAACAATTGGGATTGGACCAAATTCACAGAGAGGAATTCTCGTCCATGGCCCATTATTCCTCCCCGAGATTCCACAGCCATCGTTGACAACAACACCAGAGACAAAAGTCTGAGCAAGCGCCTCACACTCGCTCTTTTGTCGTATCCCGAAGAGTTCTCCTCACGGTCTGTAGATCGGGCCTGCCATACCTACTTCCCAAACCTAAGCCGAGTTTGTGTTTTCAGACTTCTGTCCCCACATTCCTGGCCCACAGACCCTTCAGGCTGGGGCCCCTGGAGCCACACATCAGGACTGTGCCTGTCCATACCACGGGAATTCTGCCCATTCCATTGTCCACAATCGTACAAATTAGGAAAAACCTCCAGAGTCCCCAAGGACATCCCAATAATGTAGGCCGCCCAGGACAAACAAGGGTCATCTGAAACCAGCTGACCATCTCCCTCTACTCAGCGTAGATGGATGACCCCAGAGAAGAAGATTGAATCAGACAGGCCCCTAGGCCTGAATCAGATTCATTGCTTTCGGTTACAGGTATCTCTCCTCAAAGGCCTGGTTTCCAATATTAGCATATGGGGATTTCATGAGGCAGCAATCAGAACAAATCTCTTCTCCACATGGGAAAATTATCCTATGAAGATGTCTCAAAACCTCCAGTTAGGAGAATCGTTCAGGGCCTGTGTGCCACTGCCCCATTGCAAGGTCTCCATAGACACAAAAACACATTAGGTCCCATCCACAGGAGAGTCCATTTCAACTCAGCGTATTCGGTTGCTCCGCGAGATCCAGGAGATCTAACTTGTCTTGTTGCTAGGAGACAATTGGAATGTGAGGTGGCCTACCCCGCCATCCATTCTTAAAACCCTGCACGGAATCGTTGGCCTGGAGCCAACCAACAGGTCTCAATTGTCCTGCAGAAGAATCGTTGCAGTTGAGAGCTTCTCAAAAGTCCCATCGTGAGAGAACCCCCATGGCCACATGATCCCCCCCCTTCATAAAGGGCCCATGAGGGACATAAGGTCCAACCTGAGTGATCGTCTGATCCTCACCCTGACTTCAGATGCACGAGATCTCGGTTCAGGTCTGTAGATTGTGCCTGCCATGTCCTCACCCAGAAACCTAAGTTTTGCTTGTGTCCTCAGACTTCTGTCCACAGACTACTGGCTCACAAGCCCTCCAGTTTGGCAATCCAGAACTACAATGCAGCACTCTACATGCCGTGCAGAAGAAATACATTGCCCTCTGGGGCTACCTAGAAACCCCAAATGAAAATCAACCTGCAAGACACTTGGCTATACCCAAAATATATAGGATGACCTGGGCATTAATGCCCTTTCTGACACAGCCTGAGCCTGGACCTCCTGGGCCCACCCAGACAGCTGGCTACAAACTGAGAACTTCAGACCCCCCATGGCCTTAGGTCGTTATCCTTTTCCAACCTCAGTTTTTAGGCTTCAGAACCTAGACCTTATCTCCAATCACTGCCCAGGTTTGAAAATGATGCAGAAATCAGAACTCCTTCCTGATGGCAGGAAACCTTGTGGTTGGCTTGTAGTCCAACGTTCAGTGTAGTGGAAAACAGTGTGTCCCTTGAGGCCCCACCATTGCTCGCGGTCCAGATAGGTAGCAAACACACATTGTGACCCTCAGCCTTAGCCCAGTCCTCAGGTAAGGCCTTCAGTGGCTGGATGGAGAGACAGCATATTGGGCTTGCCATGCACCTAGGCCCCAATTTTTAACCATAGTTCGTGTTGTCCCTTCACTATTCCCCAGGACTCTGCTTTGGAATTCCTCTTTTGGTGGGACTCCGGAGATAACAAACCTGAAAGGAGTCCTCCCATCTCACAGATTGACGAAAAACAATTGGGATCGGGCCAAATCCACAGAGAGCAAGATTCGTCCATGGCCCATGAGGCCTCCCCAACATTCCACGGCCATCGCTGATACAAAATCCAGAGACAAAAGCCTGAGCACGCGCCTCAGACTCATTCATTCTTCATATCCTGCAGAGTTCTTCAGATAAGAACCTACACGGCACTCGAATGCACCCAAAATATATAGTCTAACCTGGGCACTAATGCACTCTCTGACAACCAGAGCCCTGACCTCCTGACCAACACCCAGACAGCTGACCGCACACTGAGCACATCAGACCCGCCATGGCCTTAGGTCATCATCTCTTCCCTACCTCAGTTTTCAGGCTTCAGACCCTAGACCTTATTTCCAATCACTGCCCAGGGGTGACTGTGATGCAGAAATCAGAACTCTTCCTTACCCATGGCAAGAAACCTTGTGGTTGGCGTATTGTCAAACGTTCAGTGTAAGAGAAACCAGTACTCACCCAGGGGCCCCGCCCATTCTCGAGTGTGAATCATTACAGTTTCAAACACGCATTGTGACCCTCAGCGTGAGTCCTGTCCTCTAGTACGTCATCTCCGTGGCTGGACCATTAGATGTCATAATGGGCTTGACATGTCCCTAGGCCCCAATTTTTAACCAGATTTCTGGTTGTCCAGTTGCCCCTCCCCAGGATTCTACTCTGGAATCCTTCATTTGGTGGGACACCTGAGGTTGGAAAGCAAAACAAAACAAATCAACAACAACAGAACAACGGACTTCTTCCATCCCACAGAATGACACCAAACTCTTTGGACAGGGCCAAACCCCCAGAGAGTAAGACTCGTCCATTTCCCAGGAAGTCACCCGGAAATTTCACACGACATGAGTGACACGATATCCAGAGACAAAAACGTGAGCAAGAGCCTCACACTCGCCCTTTTTTCATATCCCGAAGAGTTCTCCTCATCGTGTGTAGTTCAGTCCTGCCATACCTATGACCCGAAACATAAGCCGAGTTTGTGTTTTCAGACAAACTCCAAAAAGCCCTGGCCTACTCACCTACAGGCTCAGGCCCCTGGAGCCAAACATGACGACTGTGCTTGCCCTCTCCAAGGGAATTGTATGTGCACATTCCAATGGCCACAACCCTACTAATAGGATGAACCTGCAAAGTCCCTGAGGCCATCCCAATATTTGTGGCTTCCCAGGACAAAAAGGGGCAAGCTGGGCCCATCTGAGCACCTACCGACACTCAGAACCGTAGACTGATGTCCCCAGAGGTTAATAGGAACGAACAGGCCCCTAGGCACCTATCGGATCCATTACTCTGGTTTCCAAGCATCTCACCTCAGAGGCCTGGATTTCAATAACTGCATATGGCTCTTTCTTGACTCACCCATCAGAACAAATCTCATCTACACATGGGAAACTTGCACGATGGAGATGCGTGAAAGCCTCTCTTTAGGAGAAACCTTCAGTGCCCCAGTGCCACCGCTTTATTCCAAGGTCTCAAAAGACACAAAATCATATTAGGACACATCCACGGGAGAGTCCATTTCAACTCAGCCTCCTCGGATGCTCCCCCAGATCCAGTAGATCTAACCTGTCTTGTTGCTTGGAGACATTGGTATGCGAAATGGGCTACCCAGCCAACCATCCTTAGAACCCTGCTCGGAATCGTTGTCCTGGAGCCTACCAACAGGTCTCAATTGCCCTGCAGAAGAATCTTTGCAGTTGGGAGCTTCTCACAACTCCCATCGTGGGAACACACCCATGGCCTCGTGATCCACCCCACCTTTAAGAAGGGGCCTCAGGGACAGAATATCCAAACTGAGCGATCATCTGATCCTCGCCCTGACTCTAGATGCACGAGATATCGATTCAGGTCTGTACATTGTGCCTGCCATATCCTCACCCAGAAACCTAGGCCTAGCTTGGGTTCTCAGTCTTCCGTCCTCAGACTACGTGCCCACAAGCCCTCCAGTTTGGCAATCCAGAACTACAATGCAGCACTCTGCCTGCCCTCCAGAAGAAAAACATTGCCTCTGGGGCTACTCAGAAACACTGAATGAGGATCAACGGGGCACGCCATTCGGCTGTACCCCAAATATATAGGCTGAACTGGGCTCTAATGCCCTTACTGACACAGCCTGAGCCTGGGCCTCCTGGCACCATCCAGACAGCTGGCCTCACACTGAGCACATCGGAACCGCCATGGCCTTAGTTCTTCATCTCTTGTCAACCTCGGTTTTCAGGCTTCAGAACCTAGACCTTATCTCCAATCAAGGCCCGGGTTTGAAAAGGATGCAGAAATCATAACTCTTTCCCATGGCAAGAAACCTTGTGGTTGGCATGTTGTCCAAGGTTCAGTGTACTGAAACCAGTGTGGCCGATGAGGCCCCGCCCATGCTTGCGGGCGACATTGGTCACAAACACATTGTGACCCTCAGCCTGAGCCCAGTCCTCAGGTAAGGACTCTCAGTGGCTGGATGGAGAGACAGCATATTGGGCTTGCCATGCCCCTAGGCCTCAAATTTTAACCATAGTTCGGGTTGCCCCTTCACTCTTCCCCAGGGCTCTGCTTTGGAATTCCACTTTTGGTGGGACACCTGAGCTAACAAACCTGAAAGGAGTCCTCCCGTCCCACATATTGACGAAAAACAATTGGGATCGGGCCAAGTGCAAGATAGCAAGATTTGTCCATGGCCCATGAGGCCTCCCCAACATTCCACGGCCTTCGTTTATACAAAATCCAGAGACAAAAGCATCAGCACGCGCCTCAGACTCTCTCATTCTTCATATCCTGAAGAGTTCTTCAGATAAGAACGTACACGGCACTCGAATGCACCCATAATATATAGTCTAACCTGGGCACTAATGCACTCTCTGACAACCTGAGCCCGGACCTTGTGACCAACACCCAGACATCTGACCGCATACTGAGCACATTAGACCCGCCATGGCCTTAGGTCATCATCTCTTCCCTACCTCAGTTTTCAGGCTTCAGAACCTAGACCTTATCTCCAATCACTGACCAGGGCTGACTGTGATGCAGAAATCAGAACTCTTCCTTACCCATGGCAAGAAACCTTGTGGTTGGCATGTTGTCCATCGTTCAGTGTAGGAGAAACTAGCATTCACCCTGAGGCCCCGTCCATTCTTGAGTGCGACGAGGGCATAAACACGCATTGTGACCCTCAGCGTGAGTCCTGTCCTCTAGTACGTCCTCTCAGTGGCTGGACCATTAGATGTCATAATGGGCTTGACATGTCCCTAGACACCAATTTTTAACCAGATTTCTGGTTGTCGAGTCGCCCCGCCCAGGGCTCTACTCTGGAATCCCTAAATTGGTGGGACACCTGAGGTTGAAAAACGAAACAAAACAAATCAACAACAACAGAGCAACGGACTGTTTCCATCCCACAGAATGACCACAAACTCTTTGGACGGGGCCAAACCCCCAGAGAGTAAGACTCGTCCATTTCCCATGAAGTCACCCGGAAATTTCACGATCATGATTGACACGATAAACAGGACAAAAACTTGAGCAAGAGCCTGACACTCACCCTTTTTACATATCCCGAAGTGTTATCCTCATGGTCTGTAGATCAGTCCTGCCATACCTATGACCCGAAACATAAGCCGAGTTTGTTTTATCATCAACTGCCCATGCAGCCCTGTCCTACACACCCTACAAGCACAGGCCCCTGGAGCCAAATATGACGACTGTGCTTGACCTCTCCAAGGGAATTGTATGTGCCCATTCCAATGGCCACAACCCTACTAATAGGATAAACCTCCAAAGTCCCTGAGGCCATCCCAATATTTGTGGCTTCCCAGGACAAACAGGGGCAATCTGGGCTCATCTGAGCACCTACTGTCACTCAGCCCCGAAGACTGATGTCCCCAGAGGACAAAAGGAACGAACAGGGCCCTAGGCACCTATCGGATCCATTGCTTTGGTTTCCAGGCATCTCTGCTCAGAGGCCTGGATTTCAATAACAGCATATGGCTGTTTCTTGACTCACCCAGCAGAACAAATCTCATCTATACATGGGAAACTTGCACGATGGAGCTGTGCGAAAGCCTCTCTTTAGGAGAACCCTTCAGGGCCCCAGTGCCACAGCTTCATTCCAAGGTCTCAAAAGACACAAAATCATATTAGGACACATCTACGGGAGATTCCATTTCAACTCAGCCTCCTCGGTTGCTCCCCCAGATCCAGCAGATCTAACCTGTCTTGTTGCTTGGAGACAATTGGAATGCGAGGTGGGGTACCCAGCCATCCATTCTTAGAACCCTGCTCGGAATCCTTGTCCTGGAGCCAACCAACAGGTCTCAATTGTCCTGCAGAAGAATCTTTGCAGTTGGGAGTTTAAACTCCCATCGTTGGAAAACACCCTTGGCCCCGTGATCCACCCCCACTTCAAGAAGGGGACATCAGCGACAGAATGTCCAACCTGAGCGATTGTCTGATTCTCGCCCTGATTTCAGATGCACTAGATCTCGATTCAGGTCTGTAGATTGTGCCTTCCATATCCTCACCAAGAAACCTAGGCTAGCTTGGGTTCTCAGACTTCCGTCCTCAGACTACTGGCCCACAAGCCCTCCAGTTTGGCAATCCAGAACTACAATGCAGCACTCTGCCTGCCCTCCATAAAAAAAACATTGCCTCTGGGGCTACTCAGAAACACCAAATGAGGATCAACGGGGCACGCCATTCGGCTGTACCCCAAATATATAGGCTGTCCTGGGCATTAATGCCCTTTCTGACACAGCCTGTGCCTGGACCTCCTGGCACCATCCAGACTGCTGGCCTCACACTGAGCACATCGGAACCGCCATGGCCTTCGGTCTTCATCTCTTGTCAACCTCGGTTTTCAGGCTTCAGAACCTAGACCTTATCTCCAATCAAGGCCCGGGTTTGAAAAGGATGCAGAAATCATAACTCTTTCCCATGGCAAGAAACCTTGTGGTTGGCATGTTGTCCAAGGTTCAGTGTACTGAAACCAGTTTGGCCCATGAGGCCCCGCCCATGCTTGCGGGCGACATTGGTCACAAACACACATTGTGACCCTCAGCCTGAGCCCAGTCCTCAGGTAAGGACTCTCAGTGGCTGGATGGAGAGACAGCATATTGGGCTTGCCATGCCCCTAGCCCTCAAATTTTAACCATAGTTCGGGTTGTCCCTTCACTCTTCCCCAGGGCTCTGCTTTGGAATTCCACTTTTGGTGGGACACCTGAGGTTACAAACCTGAAAGGAGTCCTCCCGTCCCACATATTGACGAAAAACAATTGGGATCGGGCCAAGTGCACAGATAGCAAGATTTGTCCATGGCCCATGAGGCCTCCCCAACATTCCACGGCCATCGCTTATACAAAATCCAGAGGCAAAAGCATCATCACGCGCCTCAGACTCGCTCATTCTTCATATCCTGAAGAGTTCTTCAGATAAGAACGTACACGGCACTCGATTGCACCCAAAATATATAGTCTAACCTGGGCACTAATGCACTGTCTGACAACCTGAGCCCGGACCTCGTGACCAACACCCAGACAGCTGACCGCACACTGAGCACATCTGAACCGCCATGGCCTTAGGTCATCATCTCTAGCCTACCTCAGTTTTCAGGCTTCAGAACATAGACCTTATCTCCAATCACTGCCCAGGGGTGACTGTGATGCAGAAATCAGAACTCATCCTTACCCATGGCTAGAAAACTTGTGGTTGGCATGTAGTCCAACGTTCAGTGTAGGAGAAACCAGCCTTCACCCTGAGGCCCCGCACATTATTGAGTGCGACGAGGGCATAAACACGCATTGAGACCCTCAGCGTGAGTCCTGTCCTCTAGTACGTCCTCTCAGTGGCTGGAGCATTAGATGTCATAATGGGCTTGGCATGTCCCTAGGCCCCAATTTTCAACCATATTTCTGGTTGTCCCGTCGCCACGCCCCAGGGCTCGACTCTGGAATCCCTCATTTGGTGGGACACCTGAGGTTGAAAAACAAAACAAAACAAATCAACAACAACACAGCAACGGACTTCTCCATCCCACAGAATGATCCCAAACTCTTGGACGGGGCCAAACCCCCAAAGTGTATGACTCATCCATTTCCAAGGAAGTCACCCGGAAATTTCACGACCATGAGTGACACGATATCCAGAGACAAGAACTTGAGCAGAGCCTCACACTCGCCCTTTTTTCATATCCTGAAGAGTTCTCCTCGTGGTCTGTAGATCAGTCCTGCCATACCTATGACCCGAAACATAAGCCGAGTTTGTGTTTTCAGACAACTGTCCAAACAGCCCTGGCCTATACACCCTACAGGCTCAGGCCCCTGGAGCCAAACATGACGACTGTGATTGCCCTCTCCAAGGGAATTGTATCTGCCCATTTCAATGGCCACAGACCTACTAAGAGTATAAACCTCCAAAGTCCCTGAGGCCATCCCAATATTTGTGGCTTCCCAGAACAAATGGGGCAATCTGGGCCCATCTGAACACCTACCGGCACTCAGACACGTAGACTGATGTCCCCAGGTAAAAAGGAACGAACAGGCCCCTAGGCACCTATCGGATCCATTGCTTTGGTTTCCAGGCATCTCTCCCCAGAGGCCTGGATTTCAATAACAGCATATGGCTGTTTCTTGACTCACCCAGCAGAACAAATCTCATCTACACATGGGAAACTTGCACGATGGAGCTGTGCGATAGCCTCTCTTTAGGAGAACCCTTCAGGGCCCCAGTGCCACCGCTTCACTCCAAGGTCTCAATAGACACAAAATCATATTAGGACACATCCACAGGAGAGTCCATTTCAACTCAGCCTCCTCGGTTGCTCCCCCAGATCCAGCAGATCGAACCTGTCTTGTTGCTTGGAGACAATTGGAATGCGAGGTGGGCTACCCATCCATCCATCCTTAGATCCCTGCTCAGAATCGTTGTCCTGGAGCCAACCAACAAGACTCAATTGTCCTGCAGAAGATTCTTTGCAGTTGGGAGCTTCTCACAACTCCCATCGTGGGAACACACCCATAGACTCGTGATCCACCCCCCCTTCAAGAAGGGGCCATCAGGGACAGAATGTCCAAACTGAGTGATCGTCTGATCCTCGCCCTGACTTCAGATGCACGAGATCTCGATTTAGGTCTGTAGATTGTGCCTGCCATATCCTCACCCAGAAACCTAGGCCTAGCTTGGGTTCTCAGACTTCCGTCCTCAGACTACTGGCCCACAAGCCCTCCAGTTTAGCAATCCAGAACTACAATGCAGTACTCTCCCTGCCCTCAAGAAGAAAAACATTGCCCTCCGGGGCTACACAGGAACCCCAAATGAGGATCAATGGGGCACGCAGTTCGGCTGTACCCCAAATATATAGACTGACCTGGGCACTGATACCCTTTCTGACACAGCTTGATCCTGGACCTCCTGGCCCCACCCAGACAGCTGGCAGCACACTGAGCACATGGGACACGTCATGGTCTTAGGTCGTCATCTCTTGTCAACCTCGGTTTTCTGGCTTCAGTACCTAGACCTTATCTCCAATCACTCCCAGGGGTGACTGCGATGCAGAAATCAGTACTCTTCCTTACCCATGGCAAAAAACCTTATGGTTGGCATATTGTCCAACATTCAGTAAGACTCATCCATTTCCCATGAAGTCACCCGGAAATTTCACGACCATGAGTGACACGATATCCAGAGACAAAAACTTGAGCAAGAGCCTCACACTCGCCCTTTTTTCATATCCCGAAGAGTTCTCCTCATGGTCTGTAGAGCAGTCCTGCCATACTTATGACCCGAAACATAAGCCGAGTTTGTGTTGTCAGACAACTGTCCAAACAGCCCTGGCCTACACACCCTACAGGCTCAGGCCCCTGGACCCAAACCTGACGACTATGCTTGCCCTATCCAAGGGAATTGTATGTGCCCATTCCAATGGCCACAATCTAAGAGGATAAACCTCTAAAGTCCCTGAGGCCATCCCAATATTTGTGGCTTCCCAGGACAAACAGGTTCAATCTGTGCACGTCTGAGCACCTACCTGCACTCAGACCCGTAGACTGATGTACCCAGAGGTAAAAAGGAACGAACAGGCCCCTAGGCTCGTATCGGATCCATTAGTTTGGTTTTCAGGCATCTCTCCTCAGAGGCCTGGATTTCAATAACAGCATATGGCTGTTTTTTGACACACCCATCAGAACAAATGTCATCTACACATGGGAAACTTGCACGAAGGATCTGTGTGAAAGCCTCTCCTTAGGAGAACCCTTCAGGGCCCCAGTGCCACCGCTTCATTCCAAGGTCTCCATAGACACAAAATCATATTAGGACACATCGACGGGAGAGTCCATTTCAACTCAGCCTCCTCGGTTGCTCCCCCAGATTCATCAGATCTGACCTGACTTCTTGCTTGGAGACAATTGGAATGCGAGGTGGACTACCCTGCCTTACATACTTAGAACCCCGCACGGAATTGTTGTCCTGGAGTCAACCAACAGGTCTCAATTGTCCTGCAGAAGAATCTTTGCAGTTGGGAGCTTCTCACAACTCCCATCGTGGGAAAACCCCCATGACCTGAGATCCAGGCCCCTTCAAGAAGGGGCCATCAGGACAGAATGTCCAACCTAAGCGATCGTCTGATCCTCGCCCTTACTCAGATGCATGAGATCTCGATTCAGGTCTGTAGATTGTGCCTGCCATATCATCACCCAGAAACTAGGCCTAGCTTGGGTTCTCAGACTTCCGTCCTCAGAATACTGGCCCACAAGTCCTCCAGTTTGGCAATCTAGACTACAATGAAGCACTCTTTCTTCCCTCCAGAAGAAAAACATTGCCCTCTGGGGCTACCCAGAAACCCCAACTGAGGATCAACCTGCTCGCCATTCGGCTCTACCCCAAATATATAGACTGACCTGGGCACTAATGCCCTTTCTGACACTGCCTGAGCCTGGACCTGAAGGCCCCACCCCGACAGCTGGCCGCAAACTGAGCACTTCAGACCCGCCATGGCCTTAGGTCGTCATCTCTTCTCAACCTCGGTTTTCAGGCTTCAGAACCGAGACCTTACCTGCAATCACTGCCCGGGTTTGAAAATGATGCAGAAATCAGAGCTCTTTCCCCATGACAAGAAACCTTGTGGTTGGCATGTTGTCACAAGTTCTGTGTAGTTGAAACCAGTGTGGACCATGAGGCCCCGCCAATGCTTGCGGGCGACATTGGTCATAAACACACATTGTGACCCTCAGCCTGAACCCAGTCCTCAGGTAAGGCCTCTCAGTGGCTGGATGGAGAGACAGCATATTGAGCTTGCCATGCCCCTAGGCCCCAATTTTTAACCCTAGTTCGGGTTGTTCCTTTACTCTCCCCAGGGCTCTGAATTGGAATTCTCTTTTGGTGGGACACCTGAGGTAACAAACCTGAAAGGAGTCCTCCCATCCAACAGAATGACGAAAAACAATTGAGATCGGGCCAAATCCACAAAGAGCAAGATTCGTCCATGGCCCATTAGGCCTCCCCAACTTTCCACGGCCATCGCTGATACAAAATCCAGAGACAAAAGCCTGAGCACGTGCCTCAGACTCGTTCATTCTTCATATCCTGAAGAGTTCTTCAGATAAGAACCTACACGGCACTCGAATGCACCCAAAATATATAGTCTAACTTGGGCACTAATGCACTGTCTGACAACCTGAGCCCGGACTTCGTGAACAACACCCAGACAGCTGACCGCACACTGAGCACATCAGACCCGCCATGGCCTTAGGTCATCATCTCTTCCCTACTTCAGTTTTCAGGCTTCAGAACATAGACCTTATCGCCAATCACTGCCCAGGGGTCACTGTGCTGCAGAAATCAGAACTCTTCCTTACCCATGGCAAGAAACCTTGTGGTTGGCATGTTGTCCAACGTTCAGTGTAGGAGAAACCAGCATTCACCATGAGGCTCCGCCCATTCTTGAGTGCGGCGGGGGCATAAACACGTATTGTGAACCTCAGAGTGAGTCTTGTCCTCCAGTAAGTCCTCTCGGTGGCTGGACACTTAGATGTCATCATGGGCTTGACATCCCCCTAGGCCCCAATATTTAACCAGGTTTCTGGTTGTCCAGTCGCCCCTCCCCAGGGACCTACTCTGGAATCCCTCATTTGGTGGGACACCTGAGGTTGAAAAACAAAACAAAACAAATCAACAACAACAACAAAAGGACCTCTTCCATCCCACAGAATGACCCCAAACTCTTTGGACGGGGCCAAACCCCCAGAGAGTAAGACTCGTCCAATTCCCATGCAGTCACCCGGAAATTTCACGACCATGAGTGACACGATAATCAGAGACAAAAACTTGAGCAAGAGCCTCACACTCGCCTTTTTTCATATCCTGAAGAGTTCTCCTCATTTTCTGTAGATCAGTCCTCCCATACCTATGACCGAAAAATAAGCCAAGTTTGTGTTTTCAGACAACTGTCCAAACAGCTATGTCCTACACACCCTACAGGCTCAGGCCCCTGGAGACAAACCTGAGGACTGTGCTTACCCTCTCCAAGGGAATTGTATGTGCCCATTCAAATGGCCACAACCCTACTAATAGGATAAACCTCCAAAGTCCCTGAGGCCATCCCAATAGTTGTGGCTTCCCAGGACAAACAGGGGCAATCTGTGCCCATCTGAGCACCTACCTGCACTCAGACCCGTAGACTGATGTCCCCAGAAGTAAAAAGGAACGAACAGGCCCCTAGGCACTAATCGGATCCATTGCTTTGTTTTCCAGGCATTTCTCCT
>NW_025421916.1:0-46943 GCF_011764305.1 Mustela putorius furo
GGGTAAGGAAGAGTTAAGATAACAACTAGGGTATTGTTAAAATATGTAAAAACATATTGTTTTTATATATTATCATAGTTTTACATGTGATAATATTAATATGGGGTGGGTTCTTCGCGTTGTTTCAGCTATTTGTTCCGCAAATGAAAATTTAAAAGAGAAAAATATTATTTCCGATCTTGGCTCTTCAGGTTTGATTAACCAAGCATTTTTGAATAGTAGAAGAATGGTGTTCATATTCTGGTTGAGCCCCCCCACCATTCAGAGGAGAAGGAACCGCGAGACACATTTTTTCCTATCTATGAGTGAAATCGAATGTTATCTCATGAAAAAAATCAGAATTGATTTCAATAATAAAATAGTTTCAAAATAATGTTGCAGGAAATTGAAATGTGAAATGTTGTTGAAAATTATAAACAAGGAACAGTTCATCATGTTGTTGCAGGAAATAACATTCGACATTTCTTATACACAAATATAAAGGGAACTAGTGACCTCTCTAGGGTTATTGAACTACGTCAAGAAACCAATTCTAAAATAAAGGGACCATACTAGTTTCACCGTGATAATTTTTTTTTTAAAAGATTTTATTTATAATTTGACAGAGGAGAATTAAGTAGATGGAGAGGCAGGCAGAGGAGAGAGAGATAGGGAAGAGGGAAGCAGGCTCCCTGCGAGCAGGGAGCCCGACGTGGGACCGATCCAAGGACCTGAGATTACAGACTGAGCCGAAGGCGGCGGCTGAACACTGAGCACCCAGGGACCCCCCAGTGATATTTGAAATTGTATCTTTTTCAAAGATTTGTCAAGAGCTGTTTATATAAGATACTTGAGTTTTTACTAACAAACATTAAGAAAGTTAAATTTTATTTTTAGGGGCGGCTTAGGGCCAGGGGCTGCTAATCTTGCCTTGAACAATTTTTTTTTTTAAATTAAAAGGAACGAACTAACTAATTGTATTTTACAAACTCAGAGCTTTTTACTTTAAATACTATGAAATTAAAAAAAAAGTCATTGCTAGCATAGGTTAACCATATGTGGTTACATTTAGTTTTTCAAGGTTTACAGTATAGTTGATTCAAATGATTTAACTTACTCCCGTGCTCATCATGATAGTTTTACTTCCTTAATTCCCTTCACCTGCTCATCCCCCCCTCCTTCTGGTATAACATCAGTTAGCTCTAGTTTGAGTCTTGTTTTGTTTTTTTTGTAGAGTATTTTCCCCTTATTCAGTCTGACTTTTAAATACAACATATTTCGAGTTGAAAATTTTACCTGGTATATTTGGCTTTCTCTGACTGGGTTATTTCACGTTAGCCATTAGACATGCGAGGATTCTAGAAGAAACATCAGGTTGCAAGTGGCAAAAAATTCAATGACTATACATATAAGACAAAAATTTATTACTGGAACAAATTATCAAGAAAGTAACGGAACAGGTTTTTTTTTGTTTTTTCTTTTTGGGGGCCGAAAAAAGAGTTATGTAGAGTACCAGATTTTTTTTTTTTTTTTTTTTTTTTTTTTTTTTTATAGAATTTTTTTTTTTTTTTGTTTTTTTATTTAATAAAACATGTCAAGTAGGGATAATATACCTGATTTTTGGCTGCTTTCTTTTCGTACATATATAAGATGGGCTTAATTTGAAATCAATAAGATACATGAATAATCATTACAAGCACAAGATGTTTCCTATAGTAGTTTAGGAAATTGATGGAATATTGCAGGTTGCTTTTGTATCAACAATACGAGAATTGTTGAGGGAAGCACCCCAAACAAAATAAAATTTTCAGTATTTGAATGAACCTAATTTTTATGTGAAGATTTTTGAAAGATTTGAAAGATTATATTAATATTTGTTAAATAGTATATATTGCGGTTGTAGGTGTTTTGTTTTTGGTTATACTTTGGTTTGTTATTAACACCTTATTCAGATTATGATTTTGACCAAATACTTTTATCCCATTCTCATGTTTTTTTGTTTTCATTTGTTTTCTTTTGCTGTGCAGGAGCTCTTGAGGTTTATTTGTGTGGTTCTACGGTTTTATTTTTGGCTTTGTTTTTTTAAGGATTCTCTTTCCCTCATAGTAAAAAATCGAGTGCTCAAGGACCATGTCAAGGAGCCCTTTATTCACATGTTTTCTTTAGTGAGTTAGTTACATGGCATAGGTGTTCTATTTAAATATTTAAGCCCCATTTCGAGTTAAATCTGTGTAAGTTTTTTTTTTTTTTAAGGATCGTTTTTTAACCTTCATTCATTTACGTGAGCTATTCCAGGTTCAGAGAGTTTTCTCCAACATGAAAATTTTTGAAAAGATTGTCTTTATCCACGGACTTTGCTTGTCTCCCTTCAAATATAAGTGACTATATGCTTGGTTTTTAGTTCTAGGCTCTCAAGTCTGTTCCATTGATCTAGTCTGTTTTTTGTTGTTTTTTTTTGATGCCAGTGGAGGTTGTATGTTGATGTACCATATGGTTTTGATTAGTACAGCTCCTTTAATCAAGAAGTGTGAGCCCCCCCACCTTTGTTCGTCGGATTCTTTTGGCGATTTAGAATCTCTGTGATGCATCTAAGTTTTTAATTGTTTTTTATGCGTAAATTAATCGGATCAAAAATCATTACAGGATATTATACTGTTCTTTGCTTTTGGTAGTATGCACACTATTAATTCTTTCCAATGTGTGAACAGGGGATACCTTTCTATTTATTTGTGTCTGTTATTGGAAACATATAAAGTTTTCAGACAGATATTTCCTCTGGCTAGGTTCATTCCTAAATATTCTTGTTTTGATGCTATTGTAAATATAGGGGGGATGGGGTTTTTTCCAGATAATTTGTTGTTTCTGGAAGTGGCTAGGAAAGGCTACGCGAATTTTTGTAGATGTAATTATTTGTATCACTGAAACTGTTATTGAAATTTATTGATTATGGATCTAAATGAGTTTTTGGATTATTTTAGGATGAAAAGACCCTACATAAAATTATGTCAACGGCACATAGCCCCTACGGGGAATAAAATATGTCACCTGCAAATAAGAGATACTAATTTACTAATCTATTCATTCTAGTTCTCATGCTCAAAATGCCCTTTCTTTTTCTTATTGGAGGAAAAAGGTTTGCTCAAGCTAGCGAACGGATCTGGTGGTTATGATTACTATGGAAGTAGTGAGAAGAATAGGTGGGCAAAACACTTGTTTTAATTCTGTTTTGAGAGAAAAAATGAAACATTTCAATGCATTTAGTATTGGATGAAAGCTGTGGACTTAATAATACGGCACTTTTATTACATTTAGGTACACTGCTTTTGTACTAATAATTTGATTTATGAGTTTTATTAAAAATCATGAATGGGTGTTTTCATTTTCTCAGATGGTCTATTGAGATGGACTGCCAATGTGGTCTTTATTCTATTATGGAATGTATCAGATTTGATTGATCGGATTAGGTCAAACCATCCTGGCATCCATGTGTAATTGTAACTTGATTGAAAAGTGAATGACCTTTTAATGTGCTGACTGAATTAGTGCTGGTATTTCACTGAGAATTTTGCCATCTATATTATAAGAATATTGTTCGGTGTTTTCTGATAGGTCTTTCTCGGCTTTGGTATCAGGGTGAGGATGGCCTGATGAGAAATTGAGTGTGAAAACCTTTGATCTTGGTTTTTTCATCATTGGGGGAGATTTTTGAGTACTGATTTCAATCATTGTTTATTATTAAATGATTGATTCTGAACATTCTCTTAATCTTCCTAAGTCAGTCTTGGTGGTTTATTCCTCGAAGATTTTTTCCATGTATTCGAGGTTGTCCAGTTTGCTGGAGTACAGTTGTTTTATAGGAAAGTCAAAGATTCTTTGCATGTCTGTGATTTCCTTTGTAATGTGTTCCTTTTGGTTGATTTGGGTTGTCTATTTTCTTCCCCCCTCCCTTGGTTAGTCCTAGATAAGATTTTGTCAATTTTGCTTTATCTTCGCAAAGAAACCAACTCTAGCTTGGTTATAGTCTCAACCTACGATTTTTCTTTTCCCTATTTCATTTTTTCATTACCTCCTTTCTTCTACTAACATTAGGCTCAGTTTCTTCTTTTTCTAGTTCTTTATGGTATAGAATTAGGTTGTTTGGGATCTTTCTTGCTTCTTAATGTAGACATTTATTGTTATGAAGTTTCCACTAGGACCTGTCTCTTTGCTGCATCCATACATTTTCATATTTGTGTCCCCCCCCTTTTTTTTAAGTTTTGTTAGCCTGAGAGAGAGAGAGAGAGAAGTCAACGGGAGGGTAAGAGGTATAGAATCCTAAGCAGACTCCACACCAAGACCAGACAGAGCCTGATGGGCTCAGTCTCACAACCCTGAGATCATGACCAGAACCTAATGCTCATCACTAGAGTCAGATGTTTAAATGGACTGAATCACCCAGGTACCCGGGTTATTGTGTTTTAATTTTTGTCATATCAAAATGCTTTGTTTCCCTCTTTAACTTATTCTTTGATCCATTGGTTACTCATAAAACTATTGGAAAATTCACAAATACATTGAAATTAATTCTGTTGATTTCTAGTTTTATACTAGTGTGGTGATAGAAGACTTTTGATATCTTTTGAGAGTATGATTTCAATCTTCTCAAATTTTCTAATATTTATTTTGTGGCCTAACCTATGGTCTATCTTAGAAGATGTTCATGTGAACCTAAGAATATGTATTCTGCTATTGACAAATCAAATTGTTTATAATATTATTCAGATTCACAGTTTTCTTACAGGTTATCTGACTGAATGACATGTCCATTATTGGGAATGGGGGGTATTAAATTTTCCAACTACTATTATATGCTATTTATTTCTAGCTTTGCTTTATGCATTTAGGTTCTCTGATGTTAGATACATTGATAATAACAATTATTATATCTTCTTGATATATTGACCCCTTTATATTATATAATGACTTTCCTTGTCTCTTTATTACTATTTTAAAAGGCTACTTTAATATTTGGGATAGCCATCTCTGCTTATTTTTTTTCCTTCACTCAATGTGTATCTTTAAGGATAAAGTCAGTGGTCCTGTATGCAACATATCATTTTTTAACCTTTTTTTTTTTATCCATTCAGCCATTCTGTGGTCTTATGATTATAGAATATTTAATGTTTTTACTTGAGGTAATTATTAATAGAAATTACTATTGCTGTTTTGTTAATGTTTTCTGGCTGGCGTGCAGGTCCATATGTTCTTATTTCTATCCTGCTACCGTGTGGTGTGTGTATGTGTGTGTGTTTTGATGCCATGTGAGATTATCATGGACTTCTTTATCATATTCTTATGTGTGACTACTCCAGGTGTTTCCCTTATGGCTATAATGAGGGTTACCTAAAAATATTGTTTAAATTATAACACCCTATTTTTAAACTATAACCTAAGCTTTGAACTTTTACTTCTCATCCGCCCTCACATTTTAGGTTGTTGGTGTTACAGTTTACATGTTTTTTTATATTGCACAATAACAGTTTAATATGGGTTATGGTTATTTTAACTTTAAAAAGAATTTTTTTTAAAGATTTTACTTATTTAGTTGACAGAGAGAGACTCACAAGTAGGCGAGCGAGAGGCAGGGCAGAGAGAGAGGAAGGGAAGCATGCTCCCTGCTGAGCAGAGAGCCCAATGTGGGACTCAATCCTGGGACCCTTGAGATCACTGACCTGAGCCGAAGGCACGGCGGGTTAACCCACTGAGCCACTCAGGCACCCCAACTTTTTTGAATTTTTAAACTAGAGTTGTTAAGTAGTTAATGTACCACCATTACCATATTAATGAATCCAACTTTGACTATATATTTACCATTACCAGTGAGTTTGATACTGCCTTATGTTTTTACAATGTTAACTTACATCTTTTTATTTCCACTCATGGAATTTCTTTTTGCTAGTGGGGATGAATTTCTTTAGCATTTGTCTCTGCAAGTCATTTTCTTTCAATATTTTGAAATATGTCATCCCATTCTCTTCTGGGCTGAAGAGTTTCTCTTGAGAAATCTATCAGTAGTCTTACAAGGTTCCCTTGTATGTAACTTCTCTCTTGCTGCTTTTAAAATTTAGCTGTCTTTGATTTGACAATTATGTGTCTTGGTGTAGCCCTGTTTGAGTTCAATCCATTTGGAATCCTTTAGGTCTCTTGGATCCGGATGCCTTTTTCTCTCTTTGCAGGTTTGCAAAGTTTTCAGCCATTTATTGCTTTAAATATTTTCTCTCCTCCTTCTGGAATTCCCATAATGTGAATATTGGGGTTTTTGTTTTGTTTTGTTGTTGTTTTCTCCATTGTGTCTCAAGGGTTTTCTTCTTTTTTTTCTTTTTGCTTTTGTGGATAATTTGAAATGCCTTATCTTCCAGGTCATTGCTGCTTTCTTCAGCAGGGTCAAGTCTGCTTCTGAGGTTCTCCATTGAATTCTTCAGTTCAGTTGTGATTTTGAACTCCAGAATTTCTCACATTTTTGTGGTTTCTATTTCTTTGTCAAATTTCTCATTTTGTTGATTCATTATTTTCCTAATTTTATTTAGCTGACTATGTATTCTTGTAAGTTTACTACAGTTTTTTAAGAGTATTATTCTGAATTTTTGTCTGACAATTCACATATCTCCATTTCTTTACTATCAGTTATTAGAGCTTTTTTAGGTTCTAGTAGCCATTCTTCCTACTTTCTAAACCAGTCTGTCTTACTGTCTGTGCTGCAAGGTGGTGCTTCAGCCTTATTCCCATGTTCCAGGATTCTCTCAGTGGTGTTTTGTCCACAAATAGTTGTTATTCATCTTGTGTGGGGGAACAAAGTTAGGAATGACTTCTTTTGCCATCTTGTTGGTGTCATGCTCCATAAATCAAAATCACTTTTTCAGAGTTAAAGTGCATCAAATTCCAATTTGTATGTTCTAGGGCTGATTATCATATTTCAGGATACAATTGGACATAACTCTCGAAGAGTCAGAGTTGAGCTGAGTAAGAGTTGAGATCCATAAATCAGCACATGTCACGATGGAGGTAAGCCAGAGCTAGAATGTCAAACCTAGCTTAAAATTATTTTGGTAGGCAGCCCACACAAGATAATTCTAAAAGGGGTGTTCCAAACATGATTCTGAAGAATTCAGGAGCAGGGAGTCCTTGAAGGTAGCATACAGTTGTCATCATCCCTCATCAAACCTTCTTGTATGGGGTTTCTAAAGCAGAGAACTCTTGTTGACAGAGAAGACAGCTGTGATCAGTCAGGGTCCCAGGTGAAAAGGGACTGGAATTCTCAGCAGTGTATCAAGAAAAAGACCCACTCCCAAAGCTGAGAGACAGCTTGATCTGATGTCTTGATCTCAGAACGAAGCAGAACACTTTAGAGGCTGTGAAAAGACAAATGACCAACAAATGGTTCAGAGTGGTAATCCTGGGTTCCTTAAGAACTTTTTTACTAAAGCCAGGAAAATCTCTAGAAAATAAATATGAAAATATATTTAGTGCTGGAGGTGGGAGAAGAGAAGGAGGCAGAGACTGAGAATTTGTTAAAACTGACAAATTTGTTAAAACTAAAATTTGTCCAAACTGACACCTAGGGACCCCAAAACATTATGTCACATTTATTCTCCTGTGTATTTGTTATTTTTTCTACTTTATACATAGAAATATATCTATAGTCCCAATTCTCCAAGAACTTATATTCTAGAAAAAGAGAATTACAGAAATAGCATCCAAATATACAATAAGAATAAGCATATGTGAGGTGGAAGCTATGAGAAGGTGGTCTGGGAGGTCCCACTCACTTGGGTGGTGTTTGAAAACAGGTTCAGTCTTTCTGTTCCTCAACTATGTCAATCATGAACTGACAGAGTAGGATTAAATGAGGTTCAACTACCACTTCTAGCATTATTCATTAGAAACTTTAATTCAAAAGTTAATATAATCTCATACTATTCAAAATTTTTAAATCATCAAATTTTCCATAACTCTTTTGTAATGTCCTCTCAGAGACATTAAACAGGGCTCCAAGGTCTTTATAAATAGAGTTCCATTCATTAGAGGTGGACTACTGGACCCATTGTATTTTTGAGGCAACATGATGGGTTAAATGATTTTAGCAGGTGTTTTTCATCTCCATGATCCTATGGAAACAGTTTGCTTCCTGACTTTATTAAAATATTATCTTTTAACTATTAACTAGATACTAATAGGGAGAAAGTGGGAATGGGGGAAGGTGGAGAGCAGAGGGTTTTATGACAGTTCCACTTTGCATTCAATTTTTACGTAAACCTAAAAACTGCTCTAGAAAATAAAGCCTGCTAAAAGTCTCTAAAACTCTTACATGCTAAAATTCTATTAAACATCTCCAGTGTTACACCACTTACTTCAGTACCGATACTATCAAACTGCACTTTAAGTACTAGGTAAACAAAATTAAATACTTCATGGCATATTGCCTTTTAGAAGAATATGGTCTTTGGTGGGGGGGGATCTCCTCGATTTTAATGAATAATCTTCAAAAGGAGAAATATACTCACATTATTAATTTAGATATATAATAGGTAGTGTTTTCTTATGTAAGTATAATAACTGGTGCTCTATATTGATGGGCTATTTTTCACAAAATTCCCTGAATAACAGAGTGAACTAGTAGTCCAGGATATTCTGCATTATAGTCCTTAGCTAATACATTTCTTTGATGTTTACCATTTCTAGTACATGAAATATCCATGGTAATCTTAATGTAAAATATTTAATAATATTAATAGTTGTACTAGTTTATATTTACTCAAATTTAGGGAAATTAGAATTTCAAAGAGTTGCATGATTTTTATCTCACCATATAGATGTGGAAACTCTTACACGGGTCTATGTAGAATGTGTTCATTCAGTGGCCTAGGTGTGGAGGGCAAAGTAGATGTGTATAAACAAGATCACCAACAGCACTCGGGGATTTTTCCAGTATATAGCCCACTTCATTTATATGCACTTAAGGCATGTTTGTTTGCTTTCATTTACTCACTTATCTTCAGTTCTTTATCAAGAGGCTCAATAGTGGTAGGACTCTCCCACTATTAATGGAAGAGCTCTCCAAAACTTTATATGGGCAGTCTTAGATGAATTGAATAGCAGCATTCCAAGCTAGGGTCTTTTGATGTTCTTTTTTTCTTTTTTAGTTTTTAATTTAAATTTCAGTGAGTTAACATACAGTGTAGTAATAGTTTCAGGTCTTCAATATAGTGATTCACAAGCTGGTGTCTTTTATCTTTTTTTTTTTTTTTTTTAAGATTTTATATATACATTTGACAGACAGAGATCATAAGTAGGCAGAGAGAGAGGAAGAATCAGGCTCCCTGCTGAGCAGAGAGCCCGATGCCAGGCTCGATGCCAGGACTCTGGGATCATGACCTGAGCCGAAGGCAGAGGCTTTAACCCACTGAGCCACCCAGATGCCCCCATACTGGTGTCTTATAAAGCAGATACCATTGTGTGGCATTCTTAACATGAGAAGCTTTCATTCTCTACCAGTTTGGATGACGTGCTTCTCCAATTCTTTGTAACCTATATGCAAGGAAGTTTGTGTCAGATATATAAGGATTTTTTTTTATACTGTCTCTAGTAACTTCTGGCCAAATGCAAAATAAACTAAATATGTTAAGAGCTCATCCAATTTGGAATGTATTACATGAGAAAACATCCTTCAAACGAACAGTTCTCAACACTGGCGGTCCTAACAGAAAATTTCTGGAAGTTCTGTGAAGTCAAAACTACTTTTATAGCAATTAAAGTTGTTTTTCACTCTTTTCATTATATTGACTTTGAACTGATAGATAAAAATAAACAGCAGGGCAGTTGGTTCCAGTGACTCCGATTGTAGGAGACACTGTACTTAAATGTGCAAAAAATATTTTGAAATTTTGGAATGCATATTACTCTATTGAAAGAATGCTGTTTTATTATTAGTATTTAGATGTCATAATTGGATTTTCATTTTAAGGAGTGAGCTTTAGGTACTGGTCATCTGTCTTTTTTCTATGAGCATTAATGAGTCTCCTTTGACTTTTGTAATGTCACTAATGCTGTGACTGCAAGTGGTGTGTTGAAATTAAAATATGCCAGCTTTATTCTTCTTACAAAGAAAACATTTCTTCCATGAAATAATATTTCAAGACTACATAAAGTTTGTAAAACAGGACTACGTTTCCTATTTCCTATTTCTTGTTGTCATTTAAAATAGCTTAACCATGACAATAGGGAAAAATCTAAGTTGATCATAAACTTACTTTTACTAGAAATATGTGAAATATTTAAACATTTTTTTACATTTAAACATTTATCCTAATGTGCCAGTTCACTCTTTTCTCATGTCTTAAGCAATTTAGTTACTGCCATACAAGCTGATTATTGCAGATAGCAGTCATCAACACTATTCAGAGGAAATCTGTGAGAGTTTCTTGAGGAATTATCTGGAAAGATATGGCTATTGGTCCAGATACAAAATAATCAAAATTATAGTAGATGCAGGAATTTTGGAGCCCAGAAGCGTAAATATAATTAAACAAACAATGCAGTGTCCATATCTGTTTCAGAAACAGTGTTAGAAACGTTGCAGTTTTGAAAATCTCTTCTGGTTCTTTGAAACTTTTTTTTTTTTTTTAAAGGATTTGTATCCAATAATCATGCTGTATAGGTTATACATGCAGAGGTATCCATATACAGGTTGCATATGAATCTTTTCTTAAAATGGAAGGGTATATATTTCAGTATAAGTTTTTCTATTTTAATCTTATTCCATGGGATGAAGATTTAGTTTGTCTTCGGTACTTCTATGTAAGAGAATTCATTCAAGAACATGCAGAGTAAGTAACTTCACGCCTATTTTTGTCATTTTGAAAATTATTATCAAAAAATATGTGTATTGTAGAGGAAAAAATTTCTGTTATTATGCATTACCCATCTTTCATTATAGTCCCTTTTAGAGATTTGGGGGTTCACTTTTAAATTTTAACAAATGAATATTAAAGTATCTTTCTTCTGTGGGAAGTTAAGGATAAGTCCTTTGATTTATAAGCCCATCATAAAAATACCTCTTGTTTCCCCTTCTCTTCCTTTCTATATTACTTTCCTGTAGTCTACTTGTTTATAAAACACCTTTCTGAAGACTTTTTTTCTACTCTTTTTAACAATTTCATCTTGAAATAACATTATTTCTCTTCCTAATTTTGGATATCTAACTTTTGTATTATGAATAATAGCATGAGCATTAGTTGTAATCAATTAAGAATACTCACTGGCTTTTAAATATTCCTTCATTTTTGTTTTTTGGGATGCAGGTCATGGGGCTCTTAATAAAATTCCATATCATTGTGGAAACAGATTTCTGTCAGATAGTGCCTACCATACCATAGGCCATCAACACAGTCTTAATAACTGGACTGACTTGCTAGAGTACAGAGGCAACAGTTTCCTAATCAGGTTTTGTTTTTGTTTCTTTGAAGTGGGCTCCATGCTGGGCTCACGACCCAGAGATCAAGACCTGAGCTGAGATGGAGTTAGACCCTTAACCCACTGAGGCACCTCCCAAATCATGTTTTAGTAAGTAAAATTGAGTAGTTTTGTACTGAACCCTCTTATTTTTAATATTTAAATTCCTTTAGAGCTTCATGACTTAATCCCATTTGACCTTTGCATTTTTATAACCAGTGTTTTCATAATTTCCTTTTTTTTGGTTTATATAATGAGAAATAACTGGATTTTTATACCTGTATTCCACATTAGTTAGAGATGAAGTCTCGTGGCTCATGATATGTGATAACAGATTGAAACTTGGGGAGGAAATGGCAATTTTACTTCTTTCATTGAGTTTCATGATGCTGGAATTCATTCCAATATCCAAAGGCAAAGAGGCACATAGCCCAGTGCTCTTAAAAAGCTTCTTCTGAAAGCTGACATCTGTTGTATGTTAATTGAGTAAAGTGAAATAGGAAAAGAGGGATTGTTTTGTTCCCTGGGTACTTTATTTACTGTTTTTGCTATTCAGATTCTCAAAGAGAAAAATGGGGGAATATGTATATTGTGTGATGATTCTAACAAGGCCTGCTGTCATGAAAATTAATATTGATATTATTTAACAATTTTTTGTCTTCCTTTGATGTTAGACAAGACATTGATATTCCCTGCACAAACATTTTAGCATATTACTAAGGTTAAAGCGACTTGAAGTCAGTTTTAATAAAGAACCATATCAAAACCCTTGTGAAACACTATTACAAATTAAAACACCCTTAACATTTTGTAAACACATCTTTATGAGACAATTCTACTCCAAGGAAAGAGAAGCTCTGTAGTTGTCTTCAATTTGGATAAAGTTAATACCATTTAAGAGTCCCTTATCAAGATGCCACACCATAAAACACTTGTAATATTGCTGTCCCAGGTGATCCCATAGAATCCTGAAGTGTTCTCTTGGCTACAAACTTGCCATATGATATCATATCTTTGATTCTGCAGTTGCTATGGTACCCCGAACATATTCTCAGTATTAGTCCCTCAGGGCATAAATTAAGAAACACCAGCTTTGTAGGATGTCAAGTGCTTAGCTCCCAGTGGTCATGAGGCTGGTTTAATTTATTGAAAAGAAAAGAAAACTGGCTCTGAGCTTGAATAAACTGTTTAATAGAATCCTTTGTATATAAATACCAATAATCATATAAAGTTATCTTGGTTGAAACATTTTAAAGCAATGTTATACTTTTTAAAAGCAATACTTTTTAGATTAAGACATCAGTGTCCATTTAAATTCACAGTTCTTGAGGAGTATTTCAAAAAGTTCATTATACAGAGATAGAGCAATGGGATATTCTAGATTCAACTGATGCAATTAAGGTAATACTCTTAAGAATTTTGGAATCACTGTTTATATTCAATTGACTTCTTTTGTAGAAGACTTCTTTTGTCACACCCACTTATTTCTTACAAAGTTCTGCATTACATGATAATAACTCTCCCGAAAACTAATTTTTATTTGGCTTAATATTTACTTCTGTTTGCTTTAAGAACTAATCTAATTCACACATTATACAATTCATTCATTTAAAGTACTCAATTCAATGGTTTTTACTAAGAGTTGTGCAACAATTACTTAAATCTAATTTTTAAGATTGTCATCAACCCAAAAAGAAACTACCTGCCCACCAGCAGTCATTGCTCATTCTCCCTTACTAACCATTAACCTACTTTCTGTCTCTATGGATTTACCTATTTTGGACATTTCATATAAGTGGAATCATAGAATACATGACCTTTTGTGACTGGTTTCTGTCACTTAGCATAATGTTTTCAAGGTTCATCCACATTGTAGTATAGATCAATCCTTTCCTTTTATGACCAAATAATATTCCATTATATGGATATACCACCTATATTTTTCATTCTTCGGTTAATGAGTATATGCATTGTTTTCATTTTTTGGTTATTATGAAGTTTTTTTTTGTGTAGATGTATGCTTTTTATTCCTTTGGAGTTGTTCGATCTTATGACACTTCTTTTGTTTACATTTTTTGAAGACTGTTGAACTATTTCCAAATGTGGCTGCAGTATTTTATAGTCTCACGAGCAATGTTTGCAGGTTCCGATGTCTCCACATTCTCACCAACACCTGTTAGAGTCCATGTTTTTCATTATAGCGATCCTGGTGGAGATGGCATGGCATCTTATTGTAGCTTTAATTTGAATTTCTTTAATAAAAACGGATTTATTGTTTGCTTTGATACTTAGTTTTCATATACTAAGGGGTCACTGGTATTTTTTTTCTTGGGAAAAATATATATCCAGATACTTTGTCCATTTTAATTGGGATATTTGTTTTTGTTTTGTATATTTTGGACTGGAGTCCCTTCTCAGATACAGGATTTTAAACTATTTTCTCATTATTGTAGATTTTAAATTCTTGGTAGTTTTTTTTTTTAAACCTAAAGCAAATCGGCTTCATCAAAATTAATTTTTTTATATGGTTTGGTTTTACATATAAAAAATACTGCCTAATTCAATGCAATAGAGATTTTTAGATCTTATATTTAGGCTTACAGTACTTTCTGAGTTAATTTTTATAAATGAAGTGAGGTAGGGGTTCAACTTCAACATTTTCCTTGTGGGTAACTAGTTGGCCCAGCACTATTTGTTGAAATGATTATTCTTTCTCATTGAAATAATCTGCCAATATCCAGTCAACCACAAATGTAAATTTCTTTCTGGTCTGTGGATACAAATTTTATTCCGTTGACCTAAATGTCTATCCTGCCAGTTAAAAATTGTGAATCCTATAGCTTTTGAGTAAGTGTTGAAACCAGGAAGGCTCAGTTCTCCAAATCTATTCTTCTTTTCTAATTATTCTTTTGTTTTCATCCTTTTTATTTATTTTTTTATTCTTTTGGGGGGAGGGGGCGGTAAGAACATTGAGGTTTATTACAGATTTATCTACATGCACCTCCAAGGAGAAAGAAATTCTGGCACTCAAACATGACCACTTAAAAAGTTATTCTGGCTTTTGTTGCTAAGATAAAAGTGCCTCTGGAGAAATGATTGGTTCAAATAATTGGAAATATTATTCTTGTCATTGCATTCACTATAAGGCCTACATAGAGAAAGCACTCTCTAGGTTTCTAAAAATACAGTTTCCTTAAAATGGGGCTATCTCAGACCTGAACCTTGTGGGGATTTAACCAATATACTTAGAAATTATACCTTTTCCTCTAAAAAAAACTTAATTTACACATTGAGTTATTTAGCTGAGATATACTCACATTAGTTTCACTAACCTTACATTGACAACAATTGCATTGTCACCTTAGCTCATTAGAAAAGTTATAGTTTATAGAACCTCAAAGGTCAATAAATTATTTCAGCATGCATTTATTTATCCAGTGATAGTTTAACATTTCTCAACATTTCTAAACTGTCCAGGAGACAATGAAGCTGCTCACATTAAATGGAAAAAAACTTGGTAGAAATTTAGTAGCAAGTGTCATGAACCTTGAAAGTCCTATGAAATTCAATGACACATATACATCAAGGTCAGTAAGAAACAAGTAACTCTGGTAAATCACACTTACCATCATGGGTTGCAAGATCACATAACAGTTTATATTCCGTTAAAATGAGATCACATTACCTCACAAACAGGTATTTATTTAAATAAAATGAGATCTCAAATTTTGAATATCTTAGTAATAATTTGAAGCCATTCAATTTTAAATCATCCAATAATTTCTATAAAAGTAAGAACGTATTGTTACATTTAAAGACTTAAGTTAATTTCAACATTGAAAAATAGGTGGGATCATGTAACACAAGCTATAATTTTTTCTAAATGCAACCACTATCCATTAGAGATGACCAAGAGAAATTTTAGTAAAATATTCCTCTTGATTTTGTCTTTTTTTTTTTTAAGGCGAAGAGCATACTGTGGTATAATCCTTAATAAAATGGTTCAGAATTCTTCAGTTCCAACTGAAATATCTATACAAGATACAAGATTTAGTCTGTTAATTATTTGAAGTTGGCAAGTTGTCAAACCCACTTATTCCTTACAAAGGCTCTGCATTAAACGAGTTGGATTTAGGGAATTTATGCATAGGATACTTACTTGAATTTGTGCCATCATTCCTTCTTACCTTCATCAGATTCTAGGCTGGAAAGATTATGAAGACATCCCACTGTGGATGCCCTGGAGCAGAGTTGGACCAGATTGACCAGGAGGACTTGCCAGAATACTCCGTGCTCAACATGTCAGTTAAATTTCTGTGACAAAAATCAGTCCTATTCAGTTGCTAACAGAAGTATGTAGCACAACTGATTATCAACTGCTTTCAGTTAAATTTAAAGATTTATAATACAAGTGAAATGGGATTTATGTGCTGTCATGTGCAATTCTAATGAGCTTTGCTTTTCTAGCCTTTATATTATTTTCCTTTATTTGCAATGGTAGAAGTGAGTAATTTCCAGAAATTGCAGGGTTTTTTATTTTATTTTGGGGGGGTGCACATTTAGCTAAAACCATTGTCTTCATATTACCAGACTTGGACTATAGCTCGGACCTTGTTATATTGCCAGTTTGATTAGATTATAAAGATACAGTTTGAACAAATTTTTCTTGAATCATAAATTTTGGGGAATCTACCCAGGTTTTAGCCAGATTGCCTGGAGCTTTAACAGAGTAGCAGTAGGAACAAAGCAATTACTATCTACTCACAGTATATATTGAATTGGATTTATCTGGCATATAAAAGTTTTAGGATACTATTGATACAGAATTTTTTAAATTACAGCCTACATTCTTGGCAAAGACTGTTAGCAAGAGTGGAAGGGCATCTGTTGCTTTAACTCATCCATCATCCATTTTTTCTCTTATTTTTAACATGTAAACACTATTCTGAGCCCTAGAAATATATACATGAATAAAATGAATATTTTTTCTGCATGGAATTTGCATTCCAGTGGAGAGAGACTAAGCTAATATATAAATCATATAACTGTTAGGGAAAAAGAAATTGGTGTTCTTGCTTTGGGAACAGGTTACAGTATTAAATATGGAGTCTGGTCTCAGATTTGAGTAAATACACGCAAGATGCTAATCATTCAAATATCTGTTGAAAGAAGATTCTAGGCAGAAGGAAGAATCAGTTGAAAGTGTATATATATAGATACATATACATATATTGTATATGTATGTATACACATGCTTATACAATATATGGCTGCAACATTATCAAGCTCGGTCTATGAGAGGAAGACAGAAAATGACAACTACAGTTTGTTAAGTTCAAGGATAAAGGTAAACAACAGGTACAGTTGAGTAGCTGAGGAAAGCTACAGCTTTCACGGATGGGTAATTGTATTGACTTCTACTCATAGAATATGCCAAGGAAAAGCATCATCAGAATCATCTGGGAACTTGGCAAAATGCAAAGATCTTCAGGCTTACCTGAGACCAGCCGAATTATTTGCATTTTAACAGTACCCTAAGATAATTCATAAAGATGTTCAGTTTAAGAATCCTGTTTTTTTTTTTTTTTTTTTTTTTTTTTTTTTATATTTTTTTTTTTTTTATAAACATATATTTTTATCCCCAGGGGTACAGGTCTGTGAATCACCAGGTTTACACACTTCACAGCACTCACCAAATCACATACCCTCCCCAATGTCCATAATCCCACCCCCTTCTCCCAAACCCCCTCCCCCCGGCAACCCTCAGTTTGTTTTGTGAGATTAAGAGTCACTTATGGTTTGTCTCCCTCCCAATCCCATCTTGTTTCATTTATTCTTCTACCCACTTAAGCCTCCATGTTGCATCACCACTTCCTCATATCAGGGAGATCATATGATAGTTGTCTTTCTCTGCTTGACTTATTTCGCTAAGCATGATACGCTCTAGTTCCATCCATGTTGTTGCAAATGGCAAGATTTCATTTCTTTTGATGGCTGCATAGTATTCCATTGTGTATATATACCACATCTTCTTGATCCATTCATCTGTTGATGGACATCTAGGTTCTTTCCATAGTTTGGCTATTGTGGACAATTGCTGCTATGTAAAACATTCGGGTGCATGTGTCCCTTTGGATCACTACATTTGTATCTTTAGGGTAAATACCCAGTAGTGCAATTGCTGGGTCATAGGGCAGTTCTATTTTCAACCATTTTGAGGAACCTCCATGCTGTTTCCAGAGTGGCTGCACCAGCTTGCATTCCCACCAACAGTGTAGGAGGGTTCCCCTTTCTCCGCATCCTCGCCAGCATCTGTCATTTCCTGACTTGTTGATTTTTAGCCATTCTGACTGGTGTGAGGTGATATCTCATTGTGGTTTTGATTTGTATTTCCCTGATGCCGAGTGATATGGAGCACTTTTTCATGTGTCTGTTGGCCATCTGGATGTCTTCTTTGCAGAAATGTCTGTTCATGTCTTCTGCCCATTTCTTGATTGGATTATTTGTTCTTTGGGTGTTGAGTTTGCTAAGTTCTTTATAGATTCTGGACACTAGTCCTTTATCTGATATGTCGTTTGCAAATATCTTCTCCCATTCTGTCAGTTGTCTTTTGATTTTGTTAACTGTTTCCTTTGCTGTGCAAAAGCTTTTGATCTTGATGAAATCCCAGTAGTTCATTTTTTCCCTTGCTTCCCTTGCCTTTTGCGTTGTTCCTAGGAAGATGTTGCTGCGGCAGAGGTCGAAGAGGTTGCTGCCCGTGTTCTCAAGGATTTTGATGGATTCCTTTCGTACATTGAGGTCCTTCATCCATTTTGAGTCTATTTTTGTGTGTGGTGTAAGGAAATGGTCCAATTTCATTTTTCTGCATGTGGCTGTCCAATTTTCCCAGCACCATTTATTGAAAAGGCTGTCTTTTTTCCATTGGACATTCTTTCCTGCTTTGTCGAAGATTAGTTGACCATAGATTTGAGGGTCTATTTCTGGGCTCTCTATTCTGTTCCATTGATCTATGTGTCTGTTTTTGTGCCAGTACCATGCTGTCTTGATGATGACAGCTTTGTAATAGAGCTTGAAGTCCGGAATTGTGATGCCACCACATCAACAATAATACAATGATAGTAGGGGACTTTAACACTCCCCTCACTGAAATGGACAGGTCATCCAAGCAAAAGATCAGCAAGGATATAAAGGCCTTAAATGACACACTGGACCAGATGGACATCACAGATATATTCAGAATATTTCATCCCAAAGCAACAGAATACACATTCTTCTCTAGTGCACATGGAACATTCTCCAGAATAGATCACATCCTCGGTCCTAAATCAGGACTCAACCGGTATCAAAAGATTGGGATCATTCCCTGCATATTTTCAGACCACAATGCTCTAAAGCTAGAACTCAACCACAAAAGGAAGTTTGGAAAGAACCCAAATACATGGAGACTAAACAGTATCCTTCTAAAGAATGAATGGGTCAACCGGGAAATTAAAGAAGAATTGAAAAAAATCATGGAAACAAATGATAATGAAAATACAACGGTTCAAAATCTGTGGGACACAACAAAGGCAGTCCTGAGAGGAAAATATATAGCGGTACAAGCCTTTCTCAAGAAACAAGAAAGGTCTCAGGTACACAACCTAACCCTACACCTAAAGGAGCTGGAGAAAGAACAAGAAGAAACCCTAAGCCCAGCAGGAGAAGAGAAATCATAAAGATCAGAGCAGAAATCAATGAAATAGAAACCAAAAAAACAATAGAACAAATCAACGAAACTAGGAGCTGGTTCTTTGAAAGAATTAATAAAATTGATAAACCCCTGGCCCGACTTATCAAAAAGAAAAGAGAAAGGACCCAAATAAATAAAATCATGAATGAAAGAGGAGAGATCACAACTAACACCAAAGAAATACAAACTATTATAAGAACATACTATGAGCAACTCTACGGCAATAAATTGACAATCTGGAAGAAATGGATGCATTCCTAGAAAACATATAAACTACCACAACTGAACCCAGGAAGAAATAGAAAGCCTGAACAGACCCATAACCAGTAAGGAGATTGAAACAGTCATTAAAAATCTCCAAACAAACAAAAGCCCAGGGCCAGACGGCTTCCCGGGGGAATTCTACCAAACATTTAAAGAAGAACTAATTCCTATTCTCCTGAAACTGTTCCAAAAAATAGAAATGGAAGGAAAACTTCCAAACTCATTTTATGAGGCCAGCATCACCTTGATCCCAAAACCAGACAAGGATCCCACCAAAAAAGAGAGCTATAGACCGATATCCTTGATGAACACAGATGCGAAAATACTCAACAAAATACTAGCCAATAGGATTCAACAGTACATTAAAAAGATTATTCACCACGACCAAGTGGGATTTATTCCAGGGCTGCAAGGTTGGTTCAACATCCGCAAATCAGTCAATGTGATACAACACATCAATAAAAGTAAGAACAAGAACCATATGATACTCTCAATAGATGCTGAAAAAGCATTTGACAAAGTACAACATCCCTTCCTGATCAAAACTCTTCAAAGTGTAGGGATAGAGGGCACATACCTCAATATCATCAAAGCCATCTATGAAAAAACCCACCGCAAATATCATTCTCAATGGAGAAAAACTGAAAGCTTTTCCGCTAAGGTCAGGAACACGGCAGGGATGTCCATTATCACCACTGCTATTCAACATCGTACTAGAGGTCCTAGCCTCAGCAATCAGACAACAAAAGGAAATTTAAAGGCATCCAAATCGGCAAAGAAGAAGTCAAATTATCACTCTTCGCAGATGATATGATACTATATGTGGAAAACCCAAAAGAATGCACTCCAAAACTGCTAGAACTTATACAGGAATTCAGTAAGTGTCAGGATATAAAAATCAATGCACAGAAATCAGTTGCATTTCTCTACACCAACAGCAAGACAGAAGAAAGAGATATTAAGGAGTCAATCCCATTTACAATTGCATCCAAAACCATAAGATACCTAGGAATAAACCTAACCAAAGAGACACAGAATCTATACTCAGAAAACTATAAAGTACTCATGAAAGAAATTGAGGAAGACACAAAGAAATGGAAAAATGTTCCATGCTCCTGGATTGGAAGAATAAATATTGTGAAAATGTCTATGCTACCTAAAGCAATCTACACATTTAATGCAATTCCTATCAAAGTACCATCCATCTTTTTCAAAGAAATGGAACAAATAATTCTAAAATTTATATGGAACCAGAAAAGACCTCGAATAGCCAAAGGGATATTGAAAAAGAATCCTGTTTTAAAGGATTTTAGGAGTAGGGTGGGCCATTCCAGAGGGCAGACAGAATGTGAGTAAAGGCCTGGGAAAAGAAAAAAGAGAGAGAGAACATGCCCACCATTGCTCCCACCAAACCCTCCATGCTGTATGCTGAGAACTGCAGAATGTTAGGGTTACTGGAGAGAAAAAACAAAAACGAAAACCTGCGATTACCTGGGAGGCAGTAATGTGAGAGAGGAAAATAGAAAAGGGTTTATGAGCTAATCTGGGCACTGAGAATCTTTTTGTAGGTACTGGAGGCTCTTAAGCAATTCGTCTAGTGAGGCAACATGATCTGCATTTTAGCCAAGTCTTTGAAGTGGCCAGATGAGGGATTGTAAAGGCCTGGATTACATGCTGGTCACTTTCCCTCGCACTTAAAACATCCCTGAAGTTAACTTAAAAGTTTGGGGTTTTGGGTTGTTTTTGTTTGTTTGTTTTTTGTTTTAACTGTAACTTTTATGAAAGCATGGTACAGATTTAGAAAAATATCAAAACTTCTAAACACCTCCACCAGGACCAGTGTGTAATTAAAATGAGAAATGTCATACAATATTATAAGGATTTATAAAAGCTAAACATTTTTTATTAAAGTCTACAGAATGTTCTATCAGAGTGATGGCCTATAATTAAATGTAATACTTTTAGTAACCATTAGGTCAATCTGACTTTTTCATGAACATAATGAACCATATTTGTACTAAGAGAGCTTTTATGTTTTTCTGATATTTTTCAGACATGTCAATAAATGATAAAAAACCATGACTTTGGTATACATTTCCAAAACCTATCACAAAACTTACTTACTCCAGTTAATCTAATTTTGAATATAACTTTTATGTATTAAAGTATCATACTGTACTCATACTCTCATTTTTCATATATTTGAACCAAAATATTCTCTAATAATACTAGTCTGTGATTAAGCTTTCTAAGTAATATATCCATATATTACTTAGAACTACATATATATATTATCATATATCCCATATTACCACACATATATTGACATCCAAAATGAAAGCATACAGCTAAAATTTGTACATTAAAGAAAAAATTTCAGAGATAATATTTCTCGGGGCACCTGGGTGGCTCAGTTGGTTAAAGCCTCTACCTTCAGTGCAGGTCATGATCCCAGGATCCTGGGATCGAGCCCCGCATTGGGTTCTCTCCTCAGCGGGGAGCCTGCTTCCTCCTCTCTCTGTCTCTGCCTGCCTTTCTGCCTACTTATCTGTCAAATAAATAAATAAAATCTTAAAAAAAAATTTCTCATTAATAATTAAGTCATTTAGGAACTGTCCTTGGAACTGAGACTATAATGACAAATACGTGCTATTTTTCCAAGTAGATATTTAGGAAAGAGGATTAAAATGTGAAGTAATCTCAGGTTCTAGAATATTATTAGGCAAACATTATTATTAGCCTACTACTTTTTTCTAACTTTTCTCCTGATCATATAAATAGTCTGTATGCTTAGCCTACCAGAATTTTATAAAAATGTTTAGGTAATATATAATAAATAATTGTACTCACATATTTTTGCCCCCTTTACCTATTAAATTGACAATACTGTTGTTTAAATAACTTTAGGTAAAATGTGATTAAAATGCAACATAAGCCTAACATATGACAAATACATGTTATATATTAACAAATGCAGACAAAATTAGAACTATAGAAATGGAAAGTTCTACAAAAATTTTTAAATTCAGTATTTATATAAAGTGGAAACCAAAAAAATGTGAGGTCTGCAAAGATCAATACAAGTTTAATAAGGTAGAACTTTTATAGTAAAAAAGTAAACTGAGATTTTATAAAAGTAGTTATATTAGGTGTATATGAATTTAAGAATTGTTGGTGTCAATAAAATGGATAGTCCTAAAAATATCTGAAGGTTCAAAAGAAATATTTGAGTGTTAATTTTGATATATTTTAACAAAATATTCATTTCATGGGCACAAATAATTGATAAAAATAGCTTATAGAATGGTATTACCCCATTAGGGTATGAAAAAAAGTAGCTTTCTTATTCTCCTGGAAAATAATAAAATACCAACTTTATATAATTCTTTCTAATGTTTAAAGTGATTTAACTTGAATAACACTGGCCTAGGGGATTAGGGAATTGGGACAAGGTTTTTAGCAGTAGTTTGACTTTGTACATACTAAGGAAGATTTTATTATCCTTACAGTTTTACTAAATACTAAAATTACTGATTTTATTTTGATATAGTACAATAGAGCAGAAATCTGCTTGGGGAGGCAAGAGTTTTGTGTTAAAATTGCATATGCATGGGAATCTCCATAAGATTTTGAAATACTCCATTGAAGGAATAGTGTTGGTAACAGTTATTGTGAGGAAAAGGTTGGCAAAGCTAAAAATATTTAATGGTTAAATTGGAGAAAATAATATTTGAAGAAGATATATTTTTAGTTCAAAGCCAAGAACTTACACCTTGTTCAGAGTATGCCAGGGTCCATTGCTTAAGCTTGTATTTCCAGAAACTTGGATATTGTCTGTGAACCAAGAGTTGAAGGAGCATCTTGCACACAGGTTTGTCCTCCTTCAACTCACAAGGCTTGAGCATTTCAACTTGTAACTACAGAGAGAAAACATAATTTCAGTAGGATTAGATCTTCATGTGTGTGCACTTCTTGAAATGTCTAATTTCTGATTCTACCTTTCCTCTTACATTCTAGGCATATCTTTAGATTAAGTCTTGCTCCATCTACTTTTACCTTGCTGAAATTCTGTTTTTAAAGTGATTTCCACATTTTAGTTTTATTGCTCATTTTATTGCATTAACATTGCCAATCATGATGATGCCATGCGGTAGCTAAACATTATTCATAATTGCAGGACTTAGAGTTACTCTAAACTTTAAAGACTGATTTATTTATTTGATGGAGAGTGAGGATGTTGCAGAGGGAGAGAAAGAGAGTCTTAAGCAGACTCCACAGCAGGCTTGGAGCCTGATGCAGGGCTTGGTCTCAGGACCCTGAGGTTACAACCTGAGCTGAAACCAAGAGTCATATGCTTAACTGATGGTGCCATCCAGTTGCCCCAAGAATTACTCTAGATTTTAATCCTGATCAGCCTTCTAATAAAAGTTTAGATTATTTAACATATATTGAACACTTACTTCATGCCCAGTACCACACAATGTGCCTTATATGTAATATCATACTTCATCTTCTTAACAAGTCTGTAAAATAAGTGCTAGTATTATAACTCTTACAAACAAGAGGAATTTGAGACTCTCGGTGGATAAGAAACTTGCTGTATGACACAAATTAAAAAAATGTAATATAGACTCTGTTTCATTTCAAAGCTTAAAGTCACATTTCAAAATGAAAATTTAAAAATAATTATCTTGCATCAGTCAGAAAAAAAAATAAATTTTAGGAATACAAGAAATGTTCAGCAAGATATAAGTATTATAAAATATTCAATTAATAAGATAATTACTATACATCAATAATAGAATTTAGAAAAAAATTTTAAATATCCCACTTAATACCATAAATATAAAATCCCTAGAAATATATCAAATAACATGTAGTACAAAATTTCTAATGAAAAAATTATAATACTTAACTGAGAGAATTTAAGGATGACCTAAACAATTTTAAACATACTATGTTCATGGACATTAAATATTGAAATAATATTAAATTATCCTATAGAATAAATATAATTCTGGGATAAATACAAATAAGATTGTTCAAGGAAACATGAATAACTGTTTCCAAAATTATGAAGAATCAAGAATACCCTTTATATTTCCTTCTGATAGAAGGAAGTTTACCCCATTATATATATAAAGGTTTATAATGAAGACTCTAGTCATTCATAGGGTAAAGGAACAAATAAAGTAAATCCCAAAATCAGATCCATAGTCAGATTTCATAAAAGAAATTTGATGAATAGAATATATAGAACTTTAATATCTGACATATTGGGTATGTCAGATCAATAGGAAAAAGTTTATTCTATATATATATATATATATATAGAATAAATAGAATATATATACACCAATAAAAATATTTCTTCTATACAGAAAAATAATTGGATATCTATCTTACATTATATATAAAAATTAACCTGAGGAACTTCCCCTTTCCCTGCCCCTCCCGCTGTGCTCCCTCCTTCTCTATCAAATAAATAAATAAATATTTCAAAAAACCTCAGCATGATCAAGGACTTAAATGACAAATGCAAAACTTAAACTGTGGTACAAAGTACAGATTAATATTTCTCTAAACTGAGTAGGGAAGTATTTTTCAATTATTAAATACATTCCAATGTAAGAAAATATTGACAAATTTTACTTAACAAAATATTCCTCAAAGATATCTTAAATAAAATGGAAAAATAATTATAAAGTTGATATGTACTAGGTGGAGAAACTTTATATTCATCCTTTGTTATAAGTGTTCCAAGATTATAATATACAGATGAGAATCAAAAAGAAAATCTCCAAATCGAATGAGCATAAATTTGAATAAACATTAAAGAAGAACAACATTAAAGATGTATCAAACATGTATTAATCAGATTGGCAGTTTTAGTATCTAACAACATGTAATTTTTCTTGAGAGGTAAATTACTAGACCATTCTGGGACACATGATGTTATAATCTTACAAAATCAAGCTTTATAAAGTTATAACTTGGTAATTCTCCTACTAGTTGTCTCAAAAGAAAACTTTGCCCAAAACTGAATCAGGAAGATATAGAAAACCTGAACAAATTTATTACCAGTAACAAAATTGAATCAACAATCAGAAAACTACCAAAAAAATAAAACTCCAGTGACCAGATTCATATGTGAATTCTACCAAACATTTAAAGAGCTAATACCTATTTCCCTCAAATTATTTAAAAAAAAAAAAAAAAAGGGAAGGAAAGCTTCCAAATACATTCTACAAGACCAGCATTACCATGGTAATGACTAAGACACCACAAAAAAACAAAATTAAAAACCCACTGTAGGCTAATATCCCTCATGAACATAGATGCAAAACTCTTCAACAAAATATTAACCAAATCCAACAATACATTAAACAGATCATTCATCACTATCAAATGGGATTTATTCCAGGGATGCAAGGATGGATCAATAATTGCAAGTCAATTAACATGACATACCACATCAACAAAACAAAGGATAAAAACCATATCATTTCAACTGATGCAGAAAAAAGCATTTGACAAAAGTCAACATCTGTTCATGATAAAAACTCTATAAATAGTGGATTAGAAGGAACATATAACTCAACATTATAAAGGTACTATATGAAAAACCCATAGCTAACATCATACTCAAAAATGAAAAACAGTTTTTTCTCTAAGATGAGGAACAAGACAAGGATGTTCACTCTCTCTACTTTTATTCAACATTGTACTATAAATCCTAACCCTAGCAGTTATAGAAGAAAAAGGGAAAAATATATCCATATTGGAAAGGGAGAAAAACAAAAACACTGTTATTTGTAGATGACATGAAACTATACAGAAAACCCTAAAGACTCCACCAAAAAACTATTAGAAGTAATATATGAATTTGATGAAGTAGTAGAAAGAGAAATTAAGAAAACAATTTATAATTGCACCAAAAAGAATGAAATACCTAGGAAAAAACTTTACCAAGGAAATGAAAGAACTGTACTTTGAAAACTATAAAACACTAATGAAAGAAATTAGAGATGACACAAATGGGAAGACATCCCATGCTCGTGGATTGGAAGAATATTGTTAAAATGTTTGTACTACCCAACGCAACCTCCAGATTCAATGTAATCCCTTTCTAAATATGAACAGCAATCTTCACAGAACTAAACAAGAAATCCTAAACTTTGTATGGAACTATAAAAGACCCTGAATAGCCAAAGCAATCTTAAGAACAAAACTGGAGGTCTCACAGTGCCAGATTTCATGATATACTACAAAGCTATAGTAATCAAAACAGTATGGTACTGGCACAAAAATGGTATGTGTATCAATGGAACAGAACAGAGAACCCAGAAAGAAACTTATGCTTTTTGATCAATTAATCTATGACAAAGGAAGCTAAAATATACACTGAGGAAAAGATACTCTTTTCAATAAATGGTGCTAGCATTAGGGCATCTGGGTGACTCCTTTGGTTAAATGTCTGCCTTCAGCTCAGGTCATGATCCCAGGGATGCCTGGGATCAAGCCCCACACTGGGCTCCTTGCTCAGCAGGAAACCTGCTTCTCCCTCTCCCTCTGCCTTCTGCTCCCCCTACTTGTGCTCTCTCTCTCTCCCTCTCTGTGTCAAATAAATAAAATCTTTTTTTAAAAATGGTGCTAGAAAAACTGGCAGCTACATGCAAAACAATGAAACTGGACTTTCTTACACTATATATAAAAATTAACTCGGAATGGATGAAAGACCTCAATGTGAGCCCCAAAACCATAATATCCCAAAAGGAAACATCAGCAGGAATTTCTATGGCATCAGGCATAGTAACATTTTTCTAGATGTCTCCTAAAACAAGGAAAACAAAAGCAAAAATAAAATACTGGGACTATATCAAAATAAAAAGCTTCTGCACAGCAAAGGAAACAATCAACAAAAAAGACAACCTACTGAGTTGGAGATTTTTGTAAATGACATATTTGATAAGGGTACACAATATATAAAGAACTTATACAACTCAACACCAAAAAAAAAAAAAAATCCAATTTAAAAATGGACAGAAAACTTATGCAGACATTTCTCTAAAAAAGACACCCAGGTGACCAACATGAAAAGATGCTCAACGTCACTCATCATCAGGGTAATGCAAATCAAAGTCACAATGAGATACCACCTCACACCCATCAAAGAAGCCAAACTCAAAAACACAAATAACAAGTATTGGCGAGTATATGGGGTACTACTGGTGGGAATGTGAACTGATGCAGCCAGAAATTAAAAAGAATTACCATAGGATCTAATAATTCCACTATTGAGTATTCACCCAGAGAATATGGAAACACTAACCTAAAAAGATATAGCACCCCTCTATGCAAGTCCTTGTGTGTCCATTTATGAGTGAAAAGGTAAGTGGTAGCATATATACTCAACGGAATATTATTCAGCCCTAAGAAAAGATGATATTTGACAATTTGCAACAATGTGAGTAGACCAAGAGGGTATTTGGGCTAAGGGGAATAAGTCAAAAGTGCATACTGTATGATTTCACTAGTAGGTGGATTCTAAGTGAATATACAAACAAAAAGCAGAATCAGACATAAATAAAGAGAAGTGTTGGTTTCCAGAGGGAAGGCAGATGGGGTGATAGGTAAAATGGGTGAAAGGCAGTTGAAGATACAGGCTTCCCGTTATGCAACAAGTCACAGATATAAAAGATACAGCATAGGGAATACAGTTAATTGTGTTTAAATTGTTTTACGGTGACAGATGGGAGCTACGCTTGTGAGCACAGCATAACGTATATTATCGAATCACTATGTTGTCTATGTGAAACTAATGTAGCATTGTGGTTAACTATACTCAATTGTTTAAAAAAAAAATCTTTTTAAAGAACACCAAGTAAAAACAATTTGTTTTTAAAAGGATTTTCTTGGGGAGGAGTCAAGATGGCGGAGAAGTAGCAAGCTGAGACTGCTTCAGCTAGCCGGAGATCAGCTAGATAGCTTATCTAAAGATTGCAAACACTTGAAAATCCATCGGCAGATCGAAGAGAAGAAGAAGAACAATTCTGGAAACAGAAAAACAACCACTTTCTGAAAGGTAGGACCGGCGGAGAAGTGAATCCAAAGCGACGGGAAGATAGACCCCGGGGGGAGGGGCCGGCTCCCGGCAAGCGGAGCAACCGCGCACAAAATCAGGACTTTTAAAAGTCTGTTCCGCTGAGGGACATCGCTCCAGAGGCTACCCGGGGCAAAGCCCACAAGGGGTCAGCGTGGCCTCAGGTCCCGCAGGGTCACAGAAGGGTCGGGGGTGTCTGAGTGTCGCAGAGCTTGCAGAGCTTGGAACGGGAAAGCCGGCTACAGAGACAGAGCCGACAGTGAGCTCGCAGCTCCGTGTTACCTTGAACCGGTCGCAGGCTCGGTGAGCTCGGAGCGCGGCCGGAGGTCAGGCAGACGGGAGTGACTGGGCGCTGTTCTCTGAGGGCGCACTGAGGAGTGGGGCCCTGGGCTCTCGGCTCCTCCGGAGACCAGGAGGCCGCCATTTGTATTCCCGTCCTCTGGAACTCTACGGAAAGCGCTCAGGGAACAAAAGCTCCTGAAAGCAAACCCGAGCGGATTACTCATCCGGCCCCGGGTAAGGGCGGTGTAATTCCGCCTGGGGCAAAGACACTTGAGAATCACTACAACAGGCCCCTCCCCCAGAAGATCAACAAGAAATCCAGCCGAGACCAAGTTCACCTACCAAGGAGTGCTGTTTCAATACCAAGGAGAGCAGCAGAATTCCAGAGGAGGAGAAAGCCAAGCACGGAACTCATGGCTTTTTTCCTGTGATTTTTTTTAGTCTTGCAGTTAATTTAATTTTTTCTTTTTCATTTTTTTTTTTTTTCTCGCCTTCAGGTAAAATTTTTTTTAACTGTTACCTTTTTCTTTTTTAACGATTTTTTACTAGTTTATCTAATATATCTATATTTTTTTTTTACATTTTTCTTAGGTGTTTTCTTTTTTTAAAAATATTTTCTTTTCTTTTCTTTTTTTTTCTTTTTTCTTTCTTCCTTTTTGAACCTCTTTTTATCCCCTTTCTCCCCACTCACGATTTTGGATCTCTTCTAATTTGGTTAAAGCATATTTTCCTGGGGTTGTTGCCACCCTTTTAGTATTTTACTTGCCCCTTCATTTACTCTTATCTGGACAAAATGACAAGACGTAAAAATTCAACACAAAAAAAAGAACAAGAGGCAGTACCGAAGGCTAGGGACCTAATCAATACAGACATCGGTAATATGTCAGATCTAGAGTTCAGAATGACAATTCTCAAGGTTCTAGCCGGGCTCGAAAAAGGCATGGAAGATATTAGAGAAACCCTCTCGAGAGATATAAAAGCCCTTTCTGGAGAAATAAAAGAACTAAAATCTAACCAAGGTGAAATCAAAAAAGCTATTAATGAGGTGCAATCAAAAATGGAGGCTCTAACTGCTAGGATAAATGAGGCAGAAGAAAGAATTAGTGATATAGAAGACCAAATGACGGAGAATAAAGAAGCTGAGCAAAAGAGGGACAAACAGCTACTGGACCACGAGGGGAGAATTCGAGAGATAAGTGACACCATAAGACGAAACAACATTAGAATAATTGGGATTCCAGAAGAAGAAGAAAGTGAGAGGGGAGCAGAAGGTATACTAGAGAGAATTATTGGGGAGAATTTCCCCAATATGGCAAAGGGAACGAGCATCAAAATTCAGGAGGTTCAGAGAATGCCCCTCAAAATCAATAAGAATAGGCCCACACCCCATCACCTAATAGTAAAATTTACAAGTCTCAATGACAAAGAGAAAATCCTGAAAGCAGCCCGGGAAAAGAAGTCTGTAACATACAATGGTAAAAATATTAGATTGGCAGCTGACTTATCCACAGAGACCTGGCAGGCCAGAAAGAGCTGGCATGATATTTTCAGAGCACTAAACGAGAAAAAAAACATGCAGCCAAGAATACTATATCCAGCTAGGCTATCATTGAAAATAGAAGGAGAGATTAAAAGCTTCCAGGACAAACAACAACTGAAAGAATTTGCAAATACCAAACCAGCTCTACAGGAAATATTGAAAGGGGTCCTCTAAGCAAAGAGAGAGCCTACAAGTGGTAGATCAGAAAGGAACAGAGACCATATACAGTAACAGTCACCTTACAGGCAATACAATGGCACTAAATTCATATCTCTCAATAGTTACCCTGAATGTAAATGGGCTCTAAATGCCCCTGTCAAAAGACACAGGGTATCAGAATGGATAAAAAAACAAAACCCATCTATATGTTGCCTCCAAGAAAACACATTTTAAGCCCGAAGACACCTCCAGATTTAAAGTGAGGGGGTGGAAAAGAATTTACCATGCTAATGGACATCAGAAGAAAGCAGGAGTGGCAATCCTTATATCAGATCAATTAGATTTTAAGCCAAAGACTATAATAAGAGATGAGGAAGGACACTATATCATACTCAAAGGGTCTGTCCAACAAGAAGATTTAACAATTTTAAATATCTATGCCCCCAATGTGGGAGCAGCCAACTATATAAACCAATTAATAACAAAATCAAAGAAACACATCAACAATAATACAATAATAGTAGGGGACTTTAACACTCCCCTCACTGAAATGGACAGGTCATCCAAGCAAAAGATCAGCAAGGAAATAAAGGCCTTAAATGACACACTGGACCAGATGGACATCACAGATATATTCAGAATATTTCATCCCAAAGCAACAGAATACACATTCTTCTCTAGTGCACATGGAACATTCTCCAGAGTAGATCACATCCTCGGTCCTAAATCAGGACTCAACCGGTACCAAAAGATTGGGATCATTCCCTGCATATTTTCAGACCACAATGCTCTAAAGCTAGAACTCAACCACAAAAGGAAGTTTGGAAAGAACCCAAATACATGGAGACTAAACAGTATCCTTCTAAAGAATGAATGGGTCAACCGGGAAATTAAAGAAGAATTGAAAAAAATCATGGAAACAAATGATAAAGAAAATACAATGGTTCAAAATCTGTGGGACACAACAAAGGCAGTCCTGAGAGGAAAATATATAGCGGTACAAGCCTTTCTCAAGAAACAAGAAAGGTCTCAGGTACACAACCCAACCCTACACCTAAAGGAGCTGGAGAAAGAACAAGAAAGAAACCCTAAGCCCAGCAGGAGAAGAGAAATCATAAAGATCAGAGCAGAAATCAATGAAATAGAAACCAAAAAAACAATAGAACAAATCAACGAAACTAGGAGCTGGTTCTTTGAAAGAATTAATAAAATTGATAAACCCCTGGCCCGACTTATCAAAAAGAAAAGAGAAAGGACCCAAATAAATAAAATCATGAATGAAAGAGGAGAGATCACAACTAACACCAAAGAAATACAAACTATTATAAGAACATACTATGAGCAACTCTACGGCACTAAATTTGACAATCTGGAAGAAATGGATGCATTCCTAGAAACATATAAACTACCACAACTGAACCAGGAAGAAATAGAAAGCCTGAACAGACCCATAACCAGTAAGGAGATTGAAACAGTCATTAAAAATCTCCAAACAAACAAAAGCCCAGGGCCAGATGGCTTCCCGGGGGAATTTACCAAACATTTAAAGAAGAACTAATTCCTATTCACCTGAAACTGTTCCAAAAAATAGAAATGGAAGGAAAACTTCCAAACTCATTTTATGAGGCCAGCATCACCTTGATCCCAAAACCAGACAAGGATCCCACCAAAAAAGAGAGCTATAGACCGATATCCTTGATGAACACAGATGCGAAAATACTCAACAAAATACTAGCCAATAGGATTCAACAGTACATTAAAAAGATTATTCACCACGACCAAGTGGGATTTATTCCAGGGCTGCAAGGTTGGTTCAACATCCGCAAATCAGTCAATGTGATACAACACATCAATAAAAGAAAGAACAAGAACCATATGATACTCTCAATAGATGCTGAAAAAGCATTTGACAAAGTACAACATCCCTTCCTGATCAAAACTCTTCAAAGTGTAGGGATAGAGGGCACATACCTCAATATCATCAAAGCCATCTATGAAAAACCCACCGCAAATATCATTCTCAATGGAGAAAAACTGAAAGCTTTTCCGCTAAGGTCAGGAACACGGCAGGGATGTCCATTATCACCACTGCTATTCAACATCGTACTAGAGGTCCTAGCCTCAGCAATCAGACAACAAAAGGAAATTAAAGGCATCCAAATCGGCAAAGAAGTCAAATTATCACTCTTCGCAGATGATATGATACTATATGTGGAAAACCCAAAAGACTCCACTCCAAAACTGCTAGAACTTATACAGGAATTCAGTAAAGTGTCAGGATATAAAATCAATGCACAGAAATCAGTTGCATTTCTCTACACCAACAGCAAGACAGAAGAAAGAGATATTAAGGAGTCAATCCCATTTACAATTGCATCCAAAACCATAAGATACCTAGGAATAAACCTAACCAAAGAGATACAGAATCTATACTCAGAAAACTATAAAGTACTCATGAAAGAAATTGAGGAAGACACAAAGAAATGGAAAAATGTTCCATGCTCCTGGATTGGAAGAATAAATATTGTGAAAATGTCTATGCTACCTAAAGCAATCTACACATTTAATGCAATTCCTATCAAAGTACCATCCATCTTTTTCAAAGAAATGGAACAAATAATTCTAAAATTTATATGGAACCAGAAAAGACCTCGAATAGCCAAAGGGATATTGAAAAAGAAAGCCAACGTTGGTGGCATCACAATTCCGGACTTCAAGCTCTATTACAAAGCTGTCATCATCAAGACAGCATGGTACTGGCATAAAAACAGACACATAGATCAATGGAACAGAATAGAGAGCCCAGAAATAGACCCTCAAATCTATGGTCAACTAATCTTCGACAAAGCAGGAAAGAATGTCCAATGGAAAAAAGACAGCCTTTTCAATAAATGGTGCTGGGAAAATTGGACAGCCACATGCAGAAAAATGAAATTGGACCATTTCCTTACACCACACACAAAAATAGACTCAAAATGGATGAAGGACCTCAATGTGAGAAAGGAATCCATCAAAATCCTTGAGGAGAACACGGGCAGCAACCTCTTCGACCTCTGCCGCAGCAACATCTTCCTAGGAACAATGCAAAAGGCAAGGGAAGCAAGGGAAAAAATGAACTACTGGGATTTCATCAAGATCAAAAGCTTTTGCACAGCAAAGGAAACAGTTAACAAAATCAAAAGACAACTGACAGAATGGGAGAAGATATTTGCAAACGACATATCAGATAAAGGACTAGTGTCCAGAATCTATAAAGAACTTAGCAAACTCAACACCCAAAGAACAAATAATCCAATCAAGAAATGGGCAGAAGACATGAACAGACATTTCTGCAAGAAGACATCCAGATGGCCAACAGACACATGAAAAAGTGCTCCATATCACTCGGCATCAGGGAAATACAAATCAAAACCACAATGAGATATCACCTCACACCAGTCAGAATGGCTAAAATCAACAAGTCAGGAAATGACAGATGCTGGCGAGGATGCGGAGAAAGGGGAACCCTCCTACACTGTTGGTGGGAATGCAAGCTGGTGCAGCCACTCTGGAAAACAGCATGGAGGTTCCTCAAAATGTTGAAAATAGAACTGCCCTATGACCCAGCAATTGCACTATTGGGTATTTACCCTAAAGATACAAATGTAGTGATCCAAAGGGACACATGCACCCGAATGTTTATAGCAGCAATGTCCACAATAGCCAAACTATGGAAAGAACCTAGATGTCCATCAACAGATGAATGGATCAAGAAGATGTGGTATATATACACAATGGAATACTATGCAGCCATCAAAAGAAATGAAATCTTGCCATTTGCAACAACATGGATGGAACTAGAGCGTATCATGCTTAGCGAAATAAGTCAAGCAGAGAAAGACAACTATCATATGATCTCCCTGATATGAGGAAGTGGTGATGCAACATGGAGGCTTAAGTGGGTAGAAGAAGAATAAATGAACCAAGATGGGATTGGGAGGGAGAGAAACCATAAGTGACTCTTAATCTCACAAAACAAACTGAGGGTTGCCTGGGGGAGGGGGTTTGGGAGAAGGGGGTGGGATTATGGACATTGGGGAGGTTATGTGATTTGGTGAGTGCTGTGAAGTGTGTAAACCTGGTGATTCACAGACCTGTACCCCTGGGGATAAAAATATAAAATTTAAAAAATTTAAAAAAAAAAGGATTTTCTTATTTTAATCATTGTAAGTCAAACATTTTCTGCTTTGCTTTCAGCCTGATGATTTTCTGAATCAGTTCCGTAAGTTCCAGATGAACAGAGAAAAATGAAAACGTGGAAAGCAAACTCAGGCACTTATAAATTATTTCACAGAACACGATCATTTCAAGAATGAACCCTTAGGCGTGCCTGGGTGGTTCACTCAGCTGGGCATCTGCTTTAGGCTCAGGTCATGACCCTACGGTCCTGGATTCAAGCCCCACACTGAACTCCCTGCTCAGCGGGGAGCCTGCTTCTCCCTCTCCTTTTGACTCTCCCCACTGCTCATGCTCTCTCTCACTCTGTCAAATAGATAAATCTTAAAAAAGAATAAATCCTTAGATAAGAAAATACTGCTATTCTTTTTTCATATTATATACCAGTAACATTTTCATTAATTAGGAATATGAAAGAAACTCAAAGTCACTTAATAGTTGAATTGATTTTTTTTTTTTTAAGATTTATTTATTTATTTGAGAGAGAGAGCAGGAGCAGAGAGAAGAGACAGAGGGACAGGGAGAAACAGGCTCCCACTAAGCAGGATCCCAGGATCATGACCTGAGTCGAAGGCAGACACTTAACCAACTGAACCACCCAGGCACCCAGAATTGATGGACCTCTTAGCCTTTATTATTTTGGCCCAGTAGATGTTTTGTCTTATGGCAAACACAATTTAATTGTCATTTAAAAACAACTTTAGTTCTGAATGGTGTATAATTTCTGAAAGGTAAAAGGATCTTCAGGGCAAAAGTGAGCAGAGGTGTCAACATGATTTGTATTATAAGGAGACAGAGCAAGCTAAAATTTATACTCCTCATGATACAAATACTCTCAGAAAAGTAATAGATCACCTGTGATCGAAGCTCTGGAAAAGCTACATGCACCTCTGAGAAACCAAAAAGCTTCTGGCTTTTATCTGGATCGTCATTTTGTAGTAAAATCACAAAAAAATCCCACCAATGTTGAAAAGTATTTTATCTAGGTAAAAACCAGGCTAAAATAAAGCTGTGATTTCCCTTTGAGTGATATGATCAAAGTATGAACTCGTACTTAGAGGACTAGGTCTTTAAAATGTTTTTATATGGTATAGTTAAGTTATAGTGCTTCATATTTAAGTCTAGTTTTTAAGATAAAGAAATTTACTTTAAAAAAAAATCCTGCTATGTAATCCTGGATAGCTACTTCCAAATGAAGCAGACCTGTAAAACTTAAGTCAATAATATACATGGAGTTTCTCTCTCAATTAGTAGGAAAAAATGAAACGTACTAATTGACTAGTGAACAAAGCTTACTTTTTTTTTTTTTAGATTTTATTTATTAATTTGACAGAAAGAGATCACAGGTAGGCAGAGAGGCAGGCAGAGAGAGAGGAGGAAGCAGGCTCCCTGCTGAGCAGAGAGCCTGATGTGGGACTCGATCCCAGGACCCCGAGATCATGACCTGAGCCGAAGGCAGTGGCTCAACCCACTGAGCCACCCAGGTGCCCCACAAAGCTTACTTTTATCTGATGAATTAGCTCTGTCTCTGGGTGAGAGGTATTATTGTTCACCCATCCTTCTCTTTTATCCCTGTTTCTCTACTGTTGGGGAAGGTATGACTAAGGGAGACTCTGAGATCTGGGGCAAAGAGAGAGTTGTCCCCCTTAGACTGGCCCTAAGCATGCTCTGGTGGGCGTTTGTGGGCCTGGATGGTGGGATCTAGTCCATTTTGTCACTGGATACTCTGCTGCATTGTGATGCTGAAATGTGAATTCATTTCTTTTTGCTCAACATTCCTATTGCTAAACTGGACCCATCTTGGCTTTTTCTGGTACAGCATGGGTTGTATCCAAGCACATCCTCTATGAACCAACCAACTGCGGGATTCATGCAATGGAACCTGCAGTGGGGGCCCCAGGATGGGCTCTCCTTTCAGCCACAACCTCTATGAGAACTGAATGCAGTTTTGAGAAGTTAAACATTAGCACCTTCCTCTGCCTGACCACATTTCTCCGTTTTTCTGTGGTTGTGTCCTGGGTGAATATGGGACAACACATATTTTCCTCCTGAAACCCAGATGCTTGTTAAAACAGTCTCCCCACCTCTGTCCTTCAATCCAGACTTATGTTCTATAGCAGTTCTTGCCCACAAACCATCTCCCCATCAAAGCACATAAAGGAGAATTGAAAAAACTTCTTAAATTTTGGTTCCCAGAGCTAAAAAAAGAAGTGAGCTTTTCTATTCTCATCATATCACGTTCTTTTTTCTATTCTAGAGCACAACTCTTGGGATAGGCAGGTGAGGCAGCAATCTAGGATCTCAATATAGACTCTACTGACATCTACCACTTACAGAGCTACAGTATGCAAAGCATTATTCTAGGCACTTCCTATAAATCAACTCTTTTAATCTCCATAAGAGTTATGGGACAGGGTCCACTATTATCTTCATGAACCAAATGAAGAAATGGGGTTACACTGGGATAGGTGGACAGGATTGTAGAAGAAACATACCAAGCTTTCTGGTAAATCCTCATCAGGACTGGGATTTGCATAGTGGTCATATAGTTTCTCCAGGTAATGGTTTAAGATGGTCAGTTGCCTCAATGATTTCCTTACTAAATGTTGGGAACAAAATTTTTGTTTTAATTCTAGCTTGTTATGCAGCAAATTATGCCAAAACTCAGTAGCTGGAACAGCAGTGATTTCTCACTGTTCAGGTTTTGGTGGGTGGACTGTGCTGAAAAGTTGGTTTTCCCTGTGGGACACTGGCTTGCAGTTACATTCCACTGGGCGTCTGCCTGTGGCTGGGATGTCCAAGATGGCTTCACTCAGATCTCTGGAGGGGCTGGGGTTTCTGTGGCCTAGACATTTTCCCCCGTGTCATTCATTTCTCACCACTCAGCAGGACAGTCTGTGCTTAAATGGTAGCTGGTTCCCAAGAGGTAAAGTGATAGCAGCTTCATCCTCTAGACTCTTGCGTGCCCGCGTACTCATCCTTCTTTCAAAAAAACCAAAAACAAACAAAAAAAACAAACAAAACCAATCAAGTTGCTGTTAATCAGTTCTTTTCCCACAGCATCACCATAAAATATTGGGAACGGAGAAGCCTCTTTTCATTTTTAACTCTTTATTTTAGTTCAGCTCAGTGGTGATTTTCCTTTTAAGAGTTTTATATGAACCTTATCATGACTTACTACATCTATGTCCCACAAACCATAGCTAACGCCCTTTGAGACAGACTTCTGTCTTTCTGGTGCGTGTCAGGCTGGTATGCATAATACTCCTAAGATTTTTATATTCTTTGTGTACCTATGAACTACTATTCAGCCCTGCCTTAAGTCTTATTTAGCTCTTAATAAAAGGTGTTATTGCCAATTTGACTTTATCTGTACCTGGAGACAATCTTAATTTGAGACTGCCTTCTCTATTTCCTGTAAAATCTGCATGAAAACTAAGTTAATTTTTAGCTTGTTTCATACAATTGCTTATCATACATGGCCAAAAGAAGACATCTGTCACTTTAACATTCTGCCTGGAAATCTTGTTAGTCAGACTCACAGTGTTAGATTTTCCATGTTCTCCCAGGTAACATGACTGCTAATGTTTGCACCCGTGCAACACTCGAGTCTCCTTTTCTCCAGCCTCCAGGAACAATCTTATCCCTGATCTTGCCGCCATCACTGACAATCTCTTTGCTCTCCTTTTGGCATTTATTTGTCCATGGTCCCTAATCAAATGCCACCAATTTAAGTTTTTATTACGGCAGCACCTCACTTCCAGGGACCCATGTATGTTTGAGAGGTCTATTGCTGCAAGATGAATTACTCTTACATTTAATTGCATGCAAAATTTAGAAATTGCTTATCACAGTTCTGTGGGTTTTCTGGGTTCAAGGCAATGGTTTTTCTGTTTTAAAATGGTGTTGGCTGTGGTTACATCAGGAGTGCATTCCGCAGAGAGATCACTGGGGCCAGAGTGTCCAAGATGACCTCACTCCCATATCTGATACCTCACAGGGATTGAGGAATGGCAGTTGTTGGCTGGGCCTCTGGTTGGCTTCAGTAGCCAGGCTTGAGTTTCCTAATGTGAATGTCAACTTTTAAGAAGATCACTGGGGAGTCACAAGATATTACCTTCCTCCATATTCTACTGGTTATGGCAGGTCAAAGGCCATCCCAGAGGATGTAGATTTATTCCAGAGAAGAAGAAATTGCCCCCCAAGGCTTTATGAAAAGAGCCATATGCACACACAGGGATATCCTAGAGGTTGTTGCCATTCATCTTTGCAGACAATTCACCACAAATACAATAACTTCTGATTTGTTTTGTTTGTGCTCATATTCCTCCAACTAAGTCAGAAGATAGACTTTGCCATTATTTTTCATCTCTGTAACCTTGAGCATGTTACTTTCCCTTGAAGGCTAAATGAAATAGCATATGAGAACCATCTGACCTCATACCTGACATTAATAAATATTTAACAAATAGTGGTTTATTCATCTCCTTGTACTGTTTAAGAGATAATTTCCTTTAGAAAAATTACATTTAGAAAATAAAAAATGCACCTTTCTTTTTGCACAGAAAATTTAAGAAACCTTGGAAATGCCTCCCAGGAAATTTTGAAGTTGTGATAATGTCTGCTGTTGATTTTAAATACTTAAATCTGTGTCCTTTTATTGATTATGTGGTCCTCTTTTTAAATCTTTTGATGTAATCATTTACATATCTACTAAACATCATTTTATAACAAAAATCTTGACAACACCTGGAACTCTTGTATATTGGATATAAAAAAATGTCAGGGACACAATACTGATATAAAAACATAAGCATCAACCAATAAAATAAATGAGTCTTTCTCTTCAGATGTTTTTGTTTGTAATTTTAAGGAAAATATTTAGAAGTGAACACTGAGAATAAAAGAAAACTATAATCATTTTCCTTAAATTAGGATACACATTAATTTAAAAAACAATATATTTTTAAAGACTTATTTATTTTAGAGAGAGAGAGAAAAAACACAAGCATGGTAGGGGCAGAAGGAGATGGAGAGAGAGAATCCTCAAGCAGACTGCCTGCTAAGCCCAACACAGAGCTCTATCCCTGGAACCTAAGATCATGACCTGAGCCAAAAGCAGACACTAACTAACTGGAACCACTCAGGTACCCTGAAAAACATTATTATTTTGAAAATGCCACTTTGCATTATTTTTCTTGTATTGATCAACTTCAGATATAAATATCTGAAAATAAAACTATAATAACTTAAGCATAGTTTATACTGAACAACCTAAAGAAACAGATATTGCAATAAAGAAAATTGAACATTTTATTGTGAAGTGCACACATTTATGTAAAACATGAAGTGATATATATGGAAAATAGCCTTGTTTATTCATACATTTCCAGTAATGCCTATTTTATGATGCTGCCATTACAGAGTTTAATACAAATGTATAGAAGAAAGAAACAGTTACTTAACTTTAAATCACAATGTTGAAAAGTCTCCCTATCCCAAAAGAAGTTGCTACATAGACTTTAAAGATGAGTGTAGAATGAATACGCATTGTATACATTTTCCTCTAAAATGCAATGGCCTTCTGAGTCCTGTTCTGACCCTTGCTTATTCTTAGGAATAAAAATGTAGACTGTCTTGGTGTGGAAAATGAAATAACCTCCAAATCCTTCTTTCCTTGGTAGATACACAGCTCTCCTGTCTGTGGCTGAACTTGGGGTACATCACACCAGATGAAGTGGCAAGCATGAAAATGATTATTTCTCATTTTAATACATTTTTATATTGTTGACATGATTCATTTCTAAGTGAGAATGCATAAGAAGTTTCTTTCCATCATATACTATTGTCAAGACAATAATATCTAACTCCAAAAATCTGGTTTCTATATCTTCAAATGAAGGCTAAATTTTATATTCATTTGGGGACATGATTAATGAAGGACCGTTTGAAAAGCTCTACTCTCATGGAGGATGATTCTTCTGGTTAAAAAAGAGTATTTTGGAGGTCTCTGGCAAGATGGTGGAGAAGTAGGAGACCCTGTTTCAACCTGCCCCCTGAATTTAGCTAAATATCTGCCAGAACACTCTGAACACCCATGAAATCAGCCTGAGATGTAAGATTATACACTTCTGAATCTCTATGGGGGCAGAAGATCATCAGTGGAGAGTGACTTCTGATTGCTCCAGAACTGTCCAAGGTACACCTTGACTAGATCATGGTTGATAATATCCAGATATACATCCCCTCAACCACCTCTCACCAAAATGAGTAGGAGAAGGAACACCCACTAGAGGAAAAATTCAGAGACTGTGACCTCTGCCACAGAACTACTGGATATGGACATAAACAATACATTGGAAATAGAATTCAGGGTAACAATTATCCAAGCAATGGCTAGGTTGGAGAAGACCATTAGTGGCAACATAGAATGTCTAACAGGGGAAGTGAGAGCAGATCTGGCAGAAATTAAAAATTCTATCAATGAGATCCAATCTACTCTAAATACTCTAACAGCCAGGGTAAATGAAGCAAAAGATTGAATTAGTGATCTAGATGACAAGCTGATAGAAAAGAAGTATCAGGAGGAGGCCTGGAACAAACAGAAGCCATGAGAACAGAATTAGGGAAATAAATGATGCCATGAAACATTCCAATGTCAGAATTAATGGGATCCCTGAGAGGTTGGAGAGATAAGACTAGAAGATATAGTTGAACAAATACTGGATGAAAATTTCCCTAATCTGGGGAATGGAGTGTTTGTGTCCTTGAGGCAGAGAGGACACCCCCAAAGGTCAATGAGTCTAGAAAGACCTCCAGACATGTAACTGTGAAATTCACAAATCAAAAAAATCAGAGAGGATGTCTTAAGGGCAGCTGGGGGAAGAGATTCCTTATGTAGAGAGGATGGGCCATCAGAATAACGTTAAACTTGTCCACAGTAACCTTGCAAGCCAGAAAGGATTGGCAAGACATATTCAGGGCAGTAAATGGAGGAACATGCAGCCAAGAAAACTTTATGCAGCAAGGCTGACTTTCAGAATGGATGGAGAAATAAAGAGCTTCCAAGACCAGCAAGGTTTAAAAAGTTATGTGACCACCAAGCTGGCACTAAAAGAAATATTAAGGGGGTTCTATAAAAGAAGAAATAACTCAAGAGTGACATAGAACAGAAAATTACAGAGATGATCTATAGAAACAAGAACTTCACAGGCAACATGATATCAATAAAACCTTATCTTGAAATAATCATTCTCAATGTGAATAGCCTAAATGCTCCCATAAAATGGTGCAGGGTTGCAGACTGGATAAAATGACAGTACCCATACATATGCTGTCTATAAAAGACTCATTTTGAAACTAAAGATATATCCAGACTGAAAGTGAAGGGATGGAGAATCATTTTTCATGACAATGGGCCTCCAAAGAAAGCTGGGGTAGCGATTCTCATCTCAGATAAATTATATTTTAACCTAAATACTGAGTCAGAGATACAGAAGGACACTACATCATTCTTAAAGGGTCTAGCCACCAAGAAGATCTAACAATTGTAAATATTTATGGCCCAACACAGGACCAGCCAACTACATAAGCCCACTATTAATCAAAATAAAGAGTAATATTGATATAAACACATTAATTGTAAGAGATCTTAACACACCACTTTCAGCAACAGACAGATCATCTAAGCAGAAAATCAACAAAGAACAAGAGCTTTGAATGACACACTGGACCAGATGGACCTCATAAATATATACAGAACATTCCACCTTAAAACAAAAGAATACTCATTCTTCTCAAGCCCACATGGATCTTTCTCCAGAACAGACCACATACTGGGTCACAAATCAGAGCTCAAATGATACCAAGAGACTGAAATTATTCCCTGCATATTCTCAGACCACAATGCTTTGAAGCTGGAACTCAACCACAAGAAAAAGTTTGGAAGAAATTCAAACACTTGGAGCTAAAGACCATCCTGCTCAAGAATATTTGGACCAACCAAGAAATCAAAGAAGAACTTAAATAATTCATGGAAACAAATGAGAATGAAAACACATTAGTTCAAAACCTATGGGATATGGCAAAGTCATTCCTAAGAGGGAAATACATAGCCATTCAAGCCTCACACACACACACACACACAAAACCTGAAAAATCCCAAATACAACTCTCTTTATACCTTAAAGTACTAGAAAATCAACACCAAATGAAGCCAACCCCATGCACAAGAAGGGCAATAATTAAGATTAGAGCAGAGACGAAGGAGTTAGAAACCACAGATACAGTAGAACACATCAACGTAATTAGAAGCTGGTTATGTGCTTTGGTGAGTGCTGTGAAGTGTGTAAACCTGGTGATTCACAGACCTGTACCCCTGGGGATAAAAATATATGTTTATAAAAAATAAAAAATTTTTAAAAAAAAGAAGCTGGTTCTCTGACGGAATTAATAGGATCAATAAACCACTGGCCAAACAAATCCAAAAGAAAAGAGAGAGGACCCAAATTAATAAAATTATGAATGAAAGGGGAGAGATTACAACTAACACCAAAGAAATAGAAACAATCATCAGAAATTATTATCAACAGTTATATGCCAATAAGTTAAGCAACTTAGAACACCCATGAAACCTATGGGTTTCCATTCATGGAAACTTCTAAGACTTCTAAGACTGAAACAGGAAGAAATTGACAACCTGAATAGACCAATATCTAATAACGAGACTGAAGCAGTGATCAAAAACTTCCCAAAAAAACAAGAATTCAGGACCTGACAGATTCTCTGGGGAATTCCACTAAACATTCAAGGAAAAAATAATACTTATTATCCTGAAGCTGTTTCAAAAAATAGAAACAGAAGGAAAACTTCCAGACTCTTTTGATAAAGCCAGCATTACCTTGATCTCTAAACCAGACAAAGACCCCATCGAAAAGGAGAATTTCAGGCCGAATCCCTGATGAATATGGACACCAAGATTCTCAACAAGATCCTAGCTAATAGAATTCAACAGTACATTAAAAAAATTATCCACCACGACCAGGTGGAATTTACCCCTGGGATTCAAGAGTGGTTGAACATTCACAAATCAATCGATGTGATAGAGTAAGAGAAGAGAGAAGAACCACATGGTCCTCTCAACTGATGCAGAAAAAGCATTTGACAAAATACAGCAACCGTTCTTGATTAAAATGCTCAAAGTACAGGAATAGAGGGAATATTCCTCATAAAATAAACATAAAACTCATAAAATCTATCTATGGAAAATGCACAGTGAATATCATTCTCAATGGGAAAAAGCTGCTAAGCCTTCTCTTTGAGATCAGGACATAACAGGATGTCCACTCTTGCCCACTATTGTTTCAACATAGTACTAGTCTAAGTCCTAGCAACAGTAATCAGACAATAAAAAGAAATAGGTATTCGAATTGGCAAAGAAAAAGTCAAACTCTCTCTCTTCACAGATGACATGATACTTTATATGGAAAACCCAAAAGACTCTACACCCCAACTACAACTACTACACAACTTATACAGAAATTCAGTAATACGGCAGGATACAAAATCAATGCGCGCAGAAATCAGTTTGCTTTCTTATACACTAACAATGAAAATACAGAAAGGAAATTAGAGATTGATTTCTATGTTCTATAGCACCAAGAACCGTAAGACAGCTGGGAATAAACCTAACCAAAGAGGTAAAAGATCTTGTCCTCAAGGAACTATCGAAACACTCATGAAAGAAATTGAAGAAGACACAAAAAGATGGAAAAGCATTCCATGCTCATGGATTGTAAGAATAACATTGTTAAAATGTCTATACTGCTTAGAGCGATCTATGCTATCAATGTTAATCCTGATCAAAATTCCACTGGGATTTTTCAAAGTACTGGAACAAATAATCCTAAAATTTATATGGAACCAGAAGAGACCTCGATTGCCAAGGAAATGTTGAAAAATAAAAACCAAGCTGGGGGCATCATGTTGCCGCTTTTTTTTCAAACTATATTACAAAGCTATGATCACTAAGACAGCATAGTACTGGCACAAAATCAGACACATAGACCAGTGGAAAAGAGTAGAGAGCCTAGATATGAATCCTCAAATCTATGGCCAAACTAGTCTTCAACACAAAGCAGGAAAAAATATCCAGTGGACAAAAAGACAGTTTCTTTCAATAAATGGTGCATAAACTACAAGTCTTGGAACACTGAAAAGACTTAAAGTAAATATAAAAAATTTTAATTAAAAAAACGCTAAAAAATAAATAAAAATAAAAGGTCATCCACTATCATGTGGATAGACTTTTAGAATATGACTTACAATTCCTAAGCCTTGTTTTCTACTTCTACACAATTATCAAATGATACTTTGTGTGAGCTCTCATATAGATTACATGACACAGCATACCACAAAGCCCCAAGGTGTAGGAAGTGATTATCATGTTTTTTGTCTCATTGGCATCTCTGTTGTTATTATTGTGCAGAGATTCTATCATCACTATTTGTCAAAATGGCTAAGTTCTTAGGTAAGGATTTGTAAAAGAGACACAGATATACACATATATAAAATGACCACGTCCTGATGTGGAAGGAATGATTACATATAGTTTATTATTTGTAAAGTAATATAAATTCATATGGTTTTAAAAATTAAAATAAATAAATAAGAGTAATTTTAGGGTAATTTAGTAATTTTTTATGCATCTGTATCTATATTCACCAAAGAAACTAATAAACAGGAAAGACATATATGCAAAAGGAAACTCTACCACCATGTATAATTATTTTATGGAATAATCAGCTGATGAAGTTTAAATACGGAACAATTTTTTATTGAATGTAATAATGTTCTTATTTGGACCTCTAAAATTCAATTCACAAGAGACATAACATATCTTATATTTGAATGTATTCTATTGGGAAAAAAATAGTCCTGAGTCCAGAGTTGAAACCATAATTTAGGGGTAGGGTGTGTTAGCAATTAATGTGCAGTCAGTGATGTGAAAGAGATGTTCCTAAATAGTCTAGCTTAAAGCCCCATTATAAGCTGGATAAAGACACGAAGAAGCAGCAACATACAATTCTTGTATTATTTTGTATTAGAAGAGAGAGGAGAAAATAAAAATGGTTCCTAAAGGAGAGCACAGAATAGGAAACAAATTTAAGGAAACTCTCAATAATAAAAACTTAGTGGTAATTAGAAGGACTGCTGAAGAACAATCTAACCGCTACGTAACCATGGTTCTCATTCCTGCCCCCACGATGACAAACCATCCCTACTCTACCCACTTTGTGCTGTAGAGTACCAGTATCTGCCACTCTACAGGGGGAGAAAAAGAGGCTTTCAATGGAATATATGATTTGCTTAAGTGGTATAGGGCATGTTTTGTGGACTGGACAGACATCTACTTTATTGACCTCCCAGAATTATGGAGGGAAGGTTTTGGAAACCAGCAGACATGCCCAAGAACAAATCAACTTGGTGTTTTGAATTCTGTTTTTCTCACCGTAAAAATGGAGAGAGGATAATAGCTGTTTATATTGTGAGCTCGCTAGCCATAACTGACTGTACGAAAAATCCTGCCATTTCTGAAGAAGGCCAACTTTTTATGATTATTTTATGAGGCTTGAATTAAGGATAGATTAACAGTAGATGAGAAATACACCAATAAAATGTTTTCATTAGTCAGGATTTCACTCATTACTTTTTATCTTTATCACTTCATATGTATTTTATTAGTATTTAAAGTCAACCACACTCTCCATTTTTGACTGAAATGAAAATAAAAGAATCTCAAGAACTCTCAGTGATGAATAAGTTTGAGACTATTTCCCATAAAGGAGTATTGAAACGTGACTTCAGCTTCTCATAGTCACTCCAGTCTGACTTGTTATCATCAAACAAGCCAAACTTTTATTCAGAGGAAAGATGCTAGGCAATCCTCTGTACCAATAGATGACTAAGAGAAGAATGTGACCTAAAACTAAAAAGATCTTTCACTTTAACATTAAGCTGAAACTTGGGAATAAAGAGTAAGAAAATAGTAATGCAGATCACGAAATTATAATTTTAATTGATGAAGATGTTACTATACTCTCTTAATATATTCATTCAGTTAAATAAATCAGAATATACATTCTTTTTAGCTCTTGCTTTCAGTCTATTTTTATTTCCTGTGAATG